>NC_086447.1:864120843-864420843 GCF_028390025.1 Pseudophryne corroboree
CCCAGCCCTAACAAACTGCACTTTACCCCTGCTCTGCCGTCAGCTTCCATGGATCACTGTTTTCCTGACTTTTCAAACAATTGAATACCTCCCTATACAGTGGTTCACAGTCCTCAAGGAACCCCAACAGTCCTGGGGGAAATTTATAAAAGCTTGGAGAGCCCAAAACATGGCAGTTAGTAGCCGATTAGTTGGCTGTGTGTGAAAGAGGATAGCTGAGCTGGGTACACATGGGAGAGATCTCGTATGTAGTTTGCAGCCGAATCAAAATGACTTATCCGCCAGATCGCTTCGTGTGTACGGCTAATCCGCACGCTCCTACAGTCGCAAGCGATATCATCCGATTGGTGGCGCAGCGTAATGTAGGACAGCACGATATATTGCATGTGGTGCCGTCCACTTTAATGAAAAGAAAAGTAGACGTTCCATCCCTCATATTCTGACATGTACTGCGGTAATGATACGCAAAGCACCATATTGTACAGGTACGCATTGCACCAGTGCCTACCCAACTTTAGGAGCAGATTATCCCCCCCCCCCAAGGTTTTAAAGGGGGATACTCACGAAGAGACCCATGCTTCAGATCTAAGCAATCTGACTAGATTGCTTAGATTTTAAGCACCGATCACTCGTGTGTACTCCCCCCCCCCACAGCGATAGCTGGATGAAATGAGCGGCCCCCCAAATCCTCCCCCACGTATATAGCCCTTAAGGCTCTCGATTCTTAAGTACGGATAGTTAAATCATGTTGACTGAGGTACTAATTAAGATACCTGTGCTTAAGCATGGAGAACCTTCACATCTAGACAGTTAGTGCGCCTTAGGGACTGCCATAAGCCAAAGAACATAGTGAAATAAATCACAGAATGGAGAAATGAAATAAGAATCTTGTAAAAACCCATTAGGCCAGGGCATTCTATACTGACTTGCAGCCAGAACACAGCGGGCAAGGGGCAACTACCTTAACCATGGGCTATATAGAATTGGCGATTGTTGTTTAACAGACAGGCACCTGCCAATAATATAGGCACACCCCAAACATATACTATTAGAAAATGCACAACTTAATGAGCCAGTAAATGCAACCTGTACCAGTCCTCATCTATAGGAGAGCTCCCGATATCTGGAAGTGGCACATAGGGGGGTGTAAGAAGCCACTGGAGTCAGGTAGCATCAACACTGTGGTAGGGTTACACAACTCATGATGCCCCCTGTGCTTAGAGGGCAGCAAGAATTACAGGTGAATATCACTCAGGTGTCTTGGCGCAGCCACGCCCCACCTGCTACGTCACGCAGGTGTAGTAAGATGGCGGCGTCGCCCACCTGAGGGATCCGCCCGGCGCCATTTTGTGATAGAGCCGCACCTCACCCAATGTAACCTGGAGGATGGCTGCTCATGACAGGAAGACCAGTAAATAAGGCGCCAGCCATACAGAGACCCCGCCACTACGTATAATACACAGGTGTACGCAGCCGGCAACTACATTGGGACTATAATAAGTTATAAGAAGTTATTACAGGCGGAGTGTGCGAGGTAACGGTACAGAGGGGTAATCGGGAGCCTCTTATCGGGAAGCGGCAGCCTGATAGCTACATGATAACCCAGGAGCACAGGCTCCCTTATCAGCCCGATACCTTATCTCTGAGCACACACCTGCCACCAGCCTACAGTATACACACAGCCCCGCCACCAGCCTACAGTATACACACAGCCCCGCCACCAGCCTACAGTATACACAGGCAGGTGCCCGTCCGCCACTATCTTACTACTACAGCATAGGACTCCCAGCCAGCCGCAGGATTACTACTGTGCCATCAACACAACCCCCTCCAACACACAGCAGGACTGCCTACAGGGCCCCCGGATAGCCTCATACACAATGGGATCCCCAGCAGATCTCCTAGATACACAATGGGATCCCCAGCAGATCCCCTAAAATCTACCCCCATAGCCTCATACACAATGGGATCCCCAGCAGAACCCCCTATATCTACCTCCACAGCCTCATACACATTGGGATCCCCAGCAGATCCCTTAAAATCTACCCCATAGCCTCACACAATAGGATCACCAGCAGATCCCCCTATATCCACCTCCACAGCCTCATACACAATGGGATCCCCAGCAGATCCCCCTAAACCATCCCTATCCTATGGGATGACCAAAGAGCCCTCAAAGACCCATCATACACGTTAGGATCACTGCCCATCACCTAGGGCTATACATGTAGGGCAGCAGGTAGGTGCAGGTTCCCCCGGGGACAGCCAGTACAGTGCCAGGTAGAGAGGCGCATGGAGGACCAAGAGAAAGGGCAATCATCAGAGTCTCCACCAGGGACAGCCCCCGTCACCCACCTGGGTCCTGCGCCTGTGCTGTGTGCAGGAGGCACACCACCAGCACCGCTCCCAGTCTCAGCGCTGCGGAGATCTGCATCCTCTTCGCTGGGGACAACCTCGGCCTTGATGTCCTTTCGGGTCTGATCCTTGAGTCCGCTCAGCAGCCCTCCTCGCCCGAAATCACTTCCTCCGCCTTATAACCACCAGGTCAGACCGGTCGGACGGGTCCCTCCCTGAATCACAAACAAGGTCGAGTTTGGTTCTCTGGTTACACCTGGCTGCTATGCACCCACCCCCTTCCACCGAAACCAATGCAGCCTGAATGGGAGAGCCTCCCTTAGTGCTGGTCACAGGTGCTGGGGAGGAATAATCAAGCGCTGCAATCCGGTGCTTGCGGTAGCTCCAGCCAGGTATACTGTACAAAGCAAAGCCCCAGCTCTGCAGCTCCAGGTGAGTTATATAGCACCTGGGTGACGTCACTTGCGAAACTCCCGGGTGACTCACCTGAGCAGGAGGGGGGGCAGTTACCTGCCTGCCTCACCTGGGAGCGCTCTCAGACACAGCCACAGTGGTGCACTGTGATCCACCCCCAACCAGAGGGAAACTACCTGTATACCTCATCTTGTAGAAACTCATTAGTCACATGGATGAATGTGTTTTAGTTATGTAAATAAATGATGCGCCCATGACTGAAAATGGGGTCATATAATGCCTCTTGTTTGAAAAGTAAGCCTGTTTGTGTGTCTGTCTGTGTGTGGTGTGTGTGTGTGTGTGTGTGTGTGTGTGTGTGTGTGTATATATATATATATATATATATATATATATATATATATTTCTCTTATGTCCTAGAGGATGCTGGGGACTTTGTAAGGACCATGGGGTATAGACGGGCACCGTAGAAGACATGGGCACTACAAAGAACCCTTAGTATGGGTGTGCACTGGCTCCTCCCTCTATGCCCCTCCTCCAGACCTCAGTTAGATCTTGTGCCCAGAGGAGATAGGGTGCATTACAGGGGAGCTCTCCTGAGTTTCTCTGAAAAATAATTTTGTTAGGTTTTTTATTTTCAGGGAGCACTGCTGGCAACAGGCTCCCTGCATCGTGGGACTGAGGAGAGAGAAGCAGACCTACTTAAGTGATAGGCTCTGCTTCTTAGGCTACTGGACACCATTAGCTCCAGAGGGAGTCAACACAGGTTTCACCCCGCCATTCGTCCCAGAGCCGGAAGATTGAAGCCGGGTGAGTATAAGAAGAAAAGAAGACTTCAGATCTTCACTGCACGCCATTGCTCCCACACACAACACACAAGGCACTGATGGGTGCGGGGCGCCCTGGGCAGCAATAAACCTCTAGGGCTGGCAAACATACATATATAGGCTACAGAGGCACTATATATCATAACCCCCGCCAGTATTGTAAAAATGAGCGGAACCGAAGCCCGCCGGTGAGGGGTCGGAGCTTGATCCCTCAGCACTGAAAGCGCCATTTAATCCACAGCATGGAGCTGGCTCCCCGGACTCTCCCCTGCTGAAGACACAGGGCAAATCAGAGAGGGGGGGGGGGGCACTTATTAGCAGCAGTGAGTGTATATAATGTGAATATATATATTTCTCTGACGTCCTAGTGGATGCTGGGAACTCCGAAAGGACCATGGGGAATAGCGGCTCCGCAGGAGACTGGGCACAAAAGTAAAAGCTTTAGGACTACCTGGTGTGCACTGGCTCCTCCCCCTATGACCCTCCTCCAAGCCTCAGTTAGATTTTTGTGCCCGAACGAGAAGGGTGCACACTAGGTGGCTCTCCTGAGCTGCTTAGTGAAAAGTTTAAGTTTAGGTTTTTTATTTTCAGTGAGTCCTGCTGGCAACAGGCTCACTGCATCGAGGGACTAAGGGGAGAAGAAGCGAACTCACCTGCGTGCAGAGTGGATTGGGCTTCTTAGGCTACTGGACATTAGCTCCAGAGGGACGATCACAGGCCCAGCCATGGATGGGTCCCAGAGCCGCGCCGCCGGCCCCCTTACAGAGCCAGAAGACTGAAGAGGTCCGGAAAATCGGCGGCAGAAGACGTCCTGTCTTCAATAAGGTAGCGCACAGCACCGCAGCTGTGCGCCATTGCTCTCAGCACACTTCACACTCCGGTCACTGAGGGTGCAGGGCGCTGGGGGGGGGGCGCCCTGAGACGCAATAAAAACACCTTAGATGGCAAAAAATACATCACATATAGCTCCTGGGCTATATGGATGCATTTAACCCCTGCCAATTTTTCCTTAAAAAAGCGGGAGAAAGGCCGCCGAGAAAGGGGCGGAGCCTATCTCCTCAGCACACTGGCGCCATTTTTCCCTCACAGCTCTGTTGGAGGGAAGCTCCCTGACTCTCCCCTGCAGTCCTGCACTACAGAAACAGGGTAAAACAAGAGAGGGGGGGCACTAATTTGGCAGATAAATCTATACAGCAGCTATATAAGGGAAAAACACTTATATAAGGTTATCCCTGTATATATATAGCGCTCTGGTGTGTGCTGGCAAACTCTCCCTCTGTCTCCCCAAAGGGCTAGTGGGGTCCTGTCCTCTATCAGAGCATTCCCTGTGTGTGTGCTGTGTGTCGGTACGTTGTGTCGACATGTATGAGGAGGAAAATGGTATGGAGGCGGAGCAATTGCCTGTAATAGTGATGTCACCCCCTAGGGAGTCGACACCTGACTGGATGGTCTTATGGAAGGAATTACGTGATAGTGTCAGCACTTTACAAAAGACTGTTGACGACATGAGACAGCCGGCAAATCAGTTATTACCTGTACAGGCGTCTCAAACACCGTCAGGGGCTCTAAAGCGCCCGTTACCTCAGATGGTCGACACAGACACGGACACTGACTCCAGTGTCGACGGTGAGGAAACAAACATATTTTCCAGTAGGGCCACACGTTACATGATCACGGCAATGAAGGAGGTTTTGAACATTTCTGATACTACAAGTACCACAAAAAAGGGTATTATGTGGGGTGTGAAAAAACTACCCGTAGTTTTTCCTGAATCAGATGAATTAAATGAGGTGTGTGATGAAGCGTGGGTTTCCCCCGATAAAAAACTGCTAATTTCTAAAAAATTATTGGCATTATACCCTTTCCCGCCAGAGGTTAGGGCGCGTTGGGAAACACCCCCTAGGGTAGATAAGGCGCTCACACGCTTATCAAAACAAGTGGCGTTACCGTCTCCTGATACGGCCGCCCTCAAGGAACCAGCTGATAGGAAGCTGGAAAATATCCTAAAAAGTATATACACACATACTGGTATTATACTGCGACCAGCAATCGCCTCAGCCTGGATGTGCAGTGCTGGGGTGGCTTGGTCGGATTCCCTGACTGAAAATATTGATACCCTGGACAGGGACAGTATATTATTGACTATAGAGCATTTAAAGGATGCATTTCTATATATGCGAGATGCACAGAGGGATATTTGCACTCTGGCATCAAGAGTAAGTGCGCTGTCCATTTCTGCCAGAAGAGGGTTATGGACGCGACAGTGGTCAGGTAATGCGGATTCCAAACGGCATATGGAAGTATTGCCGTATAAAGGGGAGGAGTTATTTGGGGTCGGTCTATCGGACCTGGTGGCCACGGCAACGGCTGGGAAATCGACCTTTTTACCCCAGGTCACCTCTCAGCAGAAAAAGACACCGTCTTTTCAGGCTCAGTCCTTTCGTCCCCATAAGGGCAAGCGGGCAAAAGGCCACTCATATCTGCCCCGGGGCAGAGGAAGGGGAAAAAGACTGCAGCAGGCAGCCTCTTCCCAGGAACAGAAGCCCTCCCCCGCTTCTGCCAAGTCCTCAGCATGACGCTGGGGCCTTACAAGCGGACTCAGGCACGGTGGGGCCCGTCTCAAGAATTTCAGCGCGCAGTGGGCTCACTCGCAAGTGGACCCCTGGATCCTGCAGGTAGTATCTCAGGGGTACAAATTGGAATTCGAGACGTCTCCCCCTCGCCGGTTCCTGAAGTCTGCTTTACCAACGTCTCCCTCCGACAGGGAGGCGGTATTGGAAGCCATTCACTAGCTGTATTCCCAGCAGGTGATAATCAAGGTACCCCTCCTACAACAGGGAAAGGGGTATTATTCCACGCTGTTTGTGGTACCGAAGCCGGACGGCTCGGTGAGACCTATTTTAAATCTGAAATCCTTGAACACTTACATACAAAGGTTCAAATTCAAGATGGAGTCACTCAGAGCAGTGATAGCGAACCTGGAAGAAGGGGACTATATGGTGTCTCTGGACATCAAGGATGCTTACCTCCATGTCCCAATTTGCCCTTCTCACCAAGGGTACCTCAGGTTTGTGGTACAGAACTGTCATTATCAGTTTCAGACGCTGCCGTTTGGATTGTCCACGGCACCCCGGGTCTTTACCAAGGTAATGGCCGAAATGATGATTCTTCTTCGAAGAAAAGGCGTCTTAATTATCCCTTACTTGGACGATCTCCTGATAAGGGCAAGGTCCAGAGAACAGTTAGAGGTCGGAGTAGCACTATCTCAAGTAGTACTACGACAGCACGGGTGGATTCTAAATATTCCAAAATCGCAGCTGATTCCGACGACACGTCTGCTGTTCCTAGGGATGATTCTGGACACAGTCCAGAAAAAGGTGTTTCTCCCGGAGGAGAAAGCCAGGGAGTTATCCGAGCTAGTCAGGAACCTCCTAAAACCAGGCCAAGTGTCAGTGCATCAATGCACAAGGGTCCTGGGAAAAATGGTGGCTTCTTACGAAGCGATTCCATTCGGCAGATTCCACGCAAGAACTTTTCAGTGGGATCTGCTGGACAAATGGTCCGGATCGCATCTTCAAATGCATCAGCGGATAACCCTGTCTCCAAGGACAAGGGTGTCTCTCCTGTGGTGGTTGCAGAGTGCTCATCTTCTAGAGGGCCGCAGATTCGGCATTCAGGACTGGGTCCTGGTGACCACGGATGCCAGCCTGAGAGGCTGGGGAGCAGTCACACAGGGAAGAAATTTCCAGGGCTTGTGGTCAAGCATGGAAACGTCACTTCACATAAATATCCTGGAACTAAGGGCCATTTACAATGCCCTAAGTCAGGCAAGGCCTCTGCTTCAGGGTCAGCCGGTGTTGATCCAGTCGGACAACATCACGGCAGTCGCCCACGTAAACAGACAGGGCGGCACAAGAAGCAGGAGGGCAATGACGGAAGTTGCAAGGATTCTTCGCTGGGCGGAAAATCATGTGATAGCACTGTCAGCAGTGTTCATTCCGGGAGTGGACAACTGGGAAGCAGACTTCCTCAGCAGACACGACCTCCACCCGGGGGAGTGGGGACTTCACCCAGAAGTCTTCCACATGATTGTGAACCGTTGGGAAAAACCAAAGGTGGACATGATGGCGTCCCGCCTCAACAAAAAACTGGACAGATATTGCGCCAGGTCAAGGGACCCTCAGGCAATAGCTGTGGACGCTCTGGTAACACCGTGGGTGTACCAGTCAGTGTATGTGTTCCCTCCTCTGCCTCTCATACCCAAGGTACTGAGAATCATAAGAAGGAGAGGAGTAAGGACTATACTCGTGGCTCCGGATTGGCCAAGAAGGACTTGGTACCCGGAACTTCAAGAGATGCTCACGGAGGACCCGTGGCCTCTACCTCTAAGAAAGGACCTGCTCCAGCAGGGACCCTGTCTGTTCCAAGACTTACCGCGGCTGCGTTTGACGGCATGGCGGTTGAACGCCGGATCCTGAAGGAAAAAGGCATTCCGGATGAAGTCATCCCTACCCTGATCAAAGCCAGGAAGGATGTAACTGTGCAACATTATCACCGTATTTGGCGTAAATATGTTGCGTGGTGTGAGGCCAGGAAGGCCCCTACAGAGGAATTTCAACTGGGTCGTTTCCTGCATTTCCTGCAAACAGGACTGTGTATGGGCCTAAAATTAGGGTCCATTAAGGTTCAAATTTCGGCCCTGTCGATTTTCTTCCAGAAAGAACTAGCTTCAGTTCCTGAAGTTCAGACGTTTGTCAAGGGGGTACTGCATATACAGCCTCCTTTTGTGCCTCCAGTGGCACCTTGGGATCTCAATGTAGTTTTGGGGTTCCTAAAGTCACATTGGTTTGAACCACTCACCACTGTGGACTTAAAATATCTCACATGGAAAGTGGTAATGCTGTTAACCCTGGCTTCAGCCAGGCGTGTCTCAGAATTGGCGGCTTTATCCTATAAAAGCCCTTACCTAATTTTTCATACGGACAGGGCAGAATTGAGGACTCGTCCTCAATTTCTCCCTAAGGTGGTTTCAGCGTTTCACTTAAACCAGCCTATTGTGGTACCTGCGGCTACTAGGGACTTGGAGGATTCCAAGTTGCTGAACGTAGTCAGGGCCCTGAAAATATATGTTTCCAGGACGGCTGGAGTCAGAAAATCTGACTCGCTGTTTATCCTGTATGCACCCAACAAGCTGGGTGCTCCTGCTTCTAAGCAGACTATTGCTCGTTGGATTTGTAGTACAATTCAGCTTGCACATTCTGTGGCAGGCCTGCCACAGCCAAAATCTGTAAAAGCCCATTCCACACGGAAAGTGGGCTCATCTTGGGCGGCTGCCCGAGGGGTCTCGGCTTTACAACTTTGCCGAGCAGCTACTTGGTCAGGGGCAAACACGTTTGCTAAATTCTACAAATTTGATACCCTGGCTGAGGAGGACCTGGAGTTCTCTCATTCGGTGCTGCAGAGTCATCCGCACTCTCCCGCCCGTTTGGGAGCTTTGGTATAATCCCCATGGTCCTTTCGGAGTTCCCAGCATCCACTAGGACGTCAGAGAAAATAAGAATTTACTTACCGATAATTCTATTTCTCATAGTCCGTAGTGGATGCTGGGCGCCCATCCCAAGTGCGGATTGTCTGCAATACTTGTACATAGTTATTGTTACAAAAATCGGGTTATTATTGTTGTGAGCCATCTTTTCAGAGGCTCCTCGGTTATCATGCTGTTAACTGGGTTCAGATCACAAGTTGTACGGTGTGATTGGTGTGGCTGGTATGAGTCTTACCCGGGATTCAAAATCCTTCCTTATTGTGTACGCTCGTCCGGGCACAGTATCCTAACTGAGGCTTGGAGGAGGGTCATAGGGGGAGGAGCCAGTGCACACCAGGTAGTCCTAAAGCTTTTACTTTTGTGCCCAGTCTCCTGCGGAGCCGCTATTCCCCATGGTCCTTTCGGAGTTCCCAGCATCCACTACGGACTATGAGAAATAGAATTATCGGTAAGTAAATTCTTATTATTTATATAAAAGCGCTGTTTTTATCTGGGAATTCTATTTCCGGTGTCAGTGGAGCTGGGTGTGTGCTGGCATACTCTCTCTCTCTCTCTCTGTCTCTCCAAAGAGCCTTATTGGGGATCTGTCTCCATATAAATATCCCTGTGTGTGTGGGGTTGTGTCGGCATGTCTGAAGCGGAAGGCTCATCTAAGGAGGAGGTGGAGCAGATGATTGTGGTGTCTCCGTCGGCAACGCCGACACCTGATTGGTTGGACATGTGGAATGTTTTGAATGCAAATGTGACCTTATTACATAAGAGGATGGGCAAAGCAGAGTCCAGGGAAAATGCAGGGAGTCAATCCATGGCTTTGACTATGTCACAAGGCCCTTAGGGTCTCAAAAACGTTCTCTATCCCAAATAGCAGACACTGATCCCGACACGGATTCTGACTCCAGTGTCGACTACGATGATGCAAGATTACACCCAAGGATGACCAAAAGTATTTATTATATGATTATTGCAATAAAAGATGTTTTGCATATCACAGATGACCCCTCTGTCCCTGACACGAGCGTGCGCATGTATAAGGAAAAGAAACCTGAGGTAACCTTTACCCCATCTCATGAGCTGAACGAGTTAATTGAAAAAGCTTGTGAAACTCCAGACAAAAAACTGCAGATTCCCAAGAGGATTCTTATGGCGTATCCTTTCCCTGCACAGGATAGGGTACGGTGGGAATCCACGCCCAGGGTGGACAACGCGCTTGTCCAAGAAGGTGGCGCTACCGTCTCCAGACACAGCAGCCCTCAAGGATCCTGCTGATCGCAGATAGGAAACTACCTTAAAATCTATTTATACGCATACGGGTGCTTTACTCAGACCGGCAATAGCATCGGCATGGGTATGTAGCGCAGTTGCAGCTTGGACAGATACCTTGTCAGCTGACTTTGATACCCTAGAAAGGGATACCATTTTATTGACCTTAGGTCACATTAAAGACGCAGTCTTATATATGAGAGACGCTCAAAGAGACGTTGGGTTCGAGAGCCAACGCCATGGCGATTTCTGCTAGGCGAGCCCTGTGGACCCGCCAATGGACGGGTGATGCCGACTCAAAGAAGCATATGGAGGTTTTAACTTACAAGGGTGAAGTTTTATTTGGGGAAGGTCTGGCGGACCTGGTTTCCACGGCTACCGCGGGTAAATCTACTTTTTTGCCTTTTGTTCCCCCACAGCAAAAGAAAACTCCACAATATCAGATGCAGTCCTTTCGGTCGCATAAGTCCAGAAGAGGTCGGGGCTCATCCTTCCTCGCCAGAGATAAGGGTAGAGGGAAAAGAACGCCTGCTTCGGCTAGTTCCCAGGAACAGAAGTCCTCCCCGGCTTCTACTAAATCCACTGCATGACGCTGGGGCTCCACTGAGGGAGTCCGCACCGGTGGGGACACGTTTTCGACTCTTCAGCCAGGTCTGGGTTCTGTCAGACGTGGATCCTTGGGCGATGGAAATTGTATCCCAAGGCTACAAACTGGAATTCGAAGAGCACGTGATTATCAAGGTTCCCCTAGTCCAACAGGGAAAAGGTTACTATTCAACGCTGTTCGTGGTCCCGAAGCCGAATGGCTGGTCAGACCCATTTTAAATCTAAAATCCCTAAACCAGTACTTGAAAAAGTTCAAATTCAAGATGGAATCGCTTCGGTCAGTGATCTGCAGTCTGGAAGGGGGGATTTTATGGTGTCACTAGACATAAAGGATGCATACCTTCATGTTCCCATATTTCTCTGACGTCCTAGTGGATGCTGGGAACTCCGTAAGGACCATGGGGAATAGACGGGCTCCGCAGGAGACTGGGCACTCTAAAAGAAAGATTAGGTACTATCTGGTGTGCACTGGCCCCTCCCTCTATGCCCCTCCTCCAGACCTCAGTTAGAATCTGTGCCCGGCCAGAGCTGGATGCACCTAGTGGGCTCTCCTGAGCTTGCTAGAAAAGAAAGTATTTGTTAGGTTTTTTATTTTCAGTGAGATCTGCTGGCAACAGACTCACTGCTACGTGGGACTGAGGGGAGAGAAGCAAACCTACCTGCTTGCAGCTAGCTTGTGCTTCTTAGGCTACTGGACACCATTAGCTCCAGAGGGTTCGAACACAGGGCCTGACCTCGATCGTCCGTTCCCGGAGCCGCGCCGCCGTCCCCCTTGCAGAGCCAGAAGACAGAAGAGAACGACGAAAATGGCGGCTGAAGACTCCTGTCTTCATTAAGGTAGCGCACAGCACTGCAGCTGTGCGCCATTGCTCCCACAGCACACCACACACTCCGGTCACTGTAGGGTGCAGGGCGCTGGGGGGGGGGGGGGGGGGGGGGGGGCGCCCTGGGCAGCAATTATAATATCCTTTGGCACAAATTATACACATAATACAGTCTGGCACTGTATATGTGTGCAAACCCCCGCCATTAAGTCACACAAAACGCGGGACAGAAGCCCGCCGCTGAGGGGGCGGGGCCTTCTTCCTCAGCACACCAGCGCCATTTTCCCTTCACAGCTCCGCTGGAAGCAGCTCCCCAGGCTCTCCCCTGCAGTATCTGGATACAAGATGGGTAAAAAAGAGAGGGGGGGCACTTAAATTTAGGCGCAAATAAGATAAGTAAGCAGCTATTGGGAAAAATCACTTATTATAGTGTACATCCCTGTGTTATATAGCGCTGTGGTGTGTGCTGGCATACTCTCTCTCTGTCTCCCCAAAGGACTTTGTGGGGTCCTGTCCTCAGTCAGAGGATTCCCTGTGTGTGTGCGGTGTGTCGGTACGGCTGTGTCGACATGTTTGATGAGGAGGGTTACGTGGAGGCGGAGCAGGGGCAGATTAGTGTGGTGTCGCCCCCCGACGGGGCCGACACCTGATTGGATGGATATGTGGAAGGTCTTAACCGACAGTGTCAACTCCTTATATAAAAGGTTCGATGACGCAGCAGCCTTGGGACAGCCGGGGTCTCAGCCCGCGCCTGCCCAGGCGACTCAGAGGCCGTCAGGGGCTCATAAACGCCCTCTGGCTCAGATGGTAGACACAGATGTCGACACGGAGTCTGACTCCAGTGTAGATGAGGATGAGACAAATGTACAGTCTACAAAGGCCATCCGATGCATGATTACTGCAATGAAAGATGTATTGCACATTTCTGACATTAACCCGGTTACCACCAAGAGGGGTATTATGTTTGGGGAGAAAAAGCAGCCAGTGACTTTTCCCCCATCTGATGAATTAAATGATTTGTGTGAAGAAACGTGGAGTTCCCCTGATAAGAAACTAGTGATTTCTAAGAGGTTACTGATGGCGTACCCTTTCCCGCCAACGGATAGGTTACGTTGGGAAACATCCCCTAGGGTGGACAAGGCACTCACAAGTTAATCTAGAAGGGTGGCACTGCCGTCTCAGGATACGGCCGCCCTAAAGGAGCCTGCGGATAGAAAGCGGGAAGCTATCCTGAAGTCTGTGTATACACACTCTGGTACTCTACTGAGACCTGCTATTGCTTCAGCCTGGATGTGTAGTGCTGCAGCAGCATGGACTGATACCCTGTCAGACAACATTGATTCCCTCGACAGGGATACTATTTTGCTAACCATGGAACATATAAAAGACGTCGTCTTATATATGCGGGATGCGCAGAGGGACATTTGCCTGCTGGCATCTAGAATTAATGCAATGTCCGTTTCTGCCAGGAGAGTATTATGGACTCGGCAGTGGACAGGTGATGCTGATTCTAAAAAACACATGGAGGTTTTGCCTTATAAGGGTGAGGAATTGTTTGGGGACGGTCTCTCGGACCTCGTATCCAAAGCAACAGCTGGGAAGTCGACTTTTTTACCTCAGGTTCCCTCACAGCCTAAGAAAGCACCGTATTATCAAATGCAGTCCTTTCGGCCTCAGAAAGGCAAGCGGGTCAGAGGCGCATCCTTTCTGGCCAGAGGCAGGGGTAGAGGAAAGAAGCTGCACCAGGCAGCCAGTTCCCAGGAACAAAAATCCTCCCCTGCTTCCACTAAGTCCACCGCATGACGTTGGGGCTCCACTGGCGGAGCCAGGTGCGGTGGGGGCGCGTCTCCGAAACTTCAGCAACCAGTGGGTTCGCTCACAAGTGGATCTCTGGGCTGTACAAATTGTATCTCAGGGATACAAGCTGGAGTTCGAGGCGACTCCCCCTCGCCGTTACCTCAAATCAGCCTTGCCAGCTCCTCCCAGGGAAAGGGAGATAGTACTGGCGGCAATTCACAATCTGTACCTCCAGCAGGTGTACCTCAGGTTTGTGGTACAGAACTGTCATTACCAATTCCAGACGTTGCCGTTTGGTCTCTCCACGGCTCCGAGAATATTTACCAAGGTAATGGCCGAAATGATGATACTCCTTCGAAGAAAGGGAGTTATAATTATCCCGTACTTGGACGATCTCCTCATAAAGGCGAGGTCCAAAGAGCAGTTGTTGGTCAGCATAGCACTCTCTCAGGAAGTGTTGCAACGGCACGGCTGGATTCTGAATATCCCAAAGTCGCAGCTGATTCCTACGACGCGTCTGCTTTTCCTGGGAATGATTCTGGACACAGAACAGAAGAAGGTGTTTCTCCCAGAGGAGAAGACCCAGGAATTGTCATCTCTGGTCAGGGACCTCCTGAAACCAAAACAGGTGTCGGTGCATCACTGCAAGCGAGTCCTGGGAAAGATGGTAACTTCTTACGAAGCAATTCCCTTCGGCAGGTTCCATGCAAGGATCTTTCAGTGGGATCTGTTGGACAAATGGTCCGGATCGCATCTTCAGATGCATCGGTTGATCACCCTGTACCCAAGGGCCAGGGTGTCTCTGCTGTGGTGGCTGCAGAGTGCTCATCTTCTCGAGGGATGCTGGTTCGGCATACAGGACTGGGTCCTGGTGACCACGGATGCAAGCCTCCGAGGATGGGGGGCAGTCACTCAGGGAAGAAACTTCCAAGGACAGTGGTCAAGTCTGGAGACTTCTCTACACATAAATATATTGGAACTAAGGGCTATCTACAACGGCCTGAGTCAAGCAGAGCCCCTGCTTCAAAACCAATCAGTACTGATTCAGTCAGACAACATCACGGCGGTCGCCCATGTAAACCGCCAGGGCGGCACAAGAAGCAGGATGGCAATGGCAGAAGCCACAAGGATTCTTCGATGGGCGGAGAATCACGTGCTAGCACTGTCAGCAGTGTTCATTCCGGGAGTGGACAACTGGGAAGCATCTAAAAAAGGGGAGGTAGAGGACTGCTGCGCCTCAGAGAGCTGCAGTAGGGATACCAACAGATGATCACTCAATCACCCTGGAACACAATGCACAAGAAAATAAGGGATCCCTTCTGCGCTCATCCAACAACAATAAACAGTAATGCAATAAATGATAGGTTCCCAATGGATAAGTCTATGACTAAATTATAGTCTCTTTTAGTTCTTATACAAAGCGGAAGTGCTGGATGTAGGGAGACTCAATGCATACCGTACTCACAAGGAGTCGTGGTATGTCCCGCATGTAGAGGTGTCTTAAGTCGCTTGGTTCTTCTTTACCTTCTCCGAGGTGGAAAGTTCTTATCCTCGTAGTTGGATGACCTTAAATGCAGAGATCTGACCCATCTGGCTCCGCTACCGGTTCGCCCTCCCTGCCGTCCCCGGCTGCTGCTGCTGTATCCATTGGGAACCTATCATTTATTGCATTACTGTTTATTGTTGTTGGATGAGCGCAGAAGGGATCCCTTATTTTCTTGTGCAACTGGGAAGCAGACTTCCTCAGCAGGCACGACCTCCACCCGGGAGAGTGGGGACTTCATCAAGAAGTCTTCACACAGATTGTAAATCGTTGGGAACTGCCACAGGTGGACATGATGCCGTCCCGCCTCAACAAAAAGCTAAAAAAATATTGCGCCAGGTCACGGGACCCTCAGGCGATAGCTGTGGACGCACTAGTGACACCGTGGGTGTACCAGTCGGTTTATGTGTTCCCTCCTCTTCCTCTCATACCCAAGGTACTGAGGATAGTAAGAAAGAGAGGAGTAAGAACTATACTCATCGTTCCGGATTGGCCAAGAAGAACTTGGTACCCAGAACTACAAGAAATGATCTCAGAGGACCCATGGCCTCTGCCTCTCAGACAGGACCTGTTACAGCAGGGGCCCTGTCTGTTCCAAGACTTACCGCGGCTGCGTTTGACGGCATGGCGGTTGAACGCCGGATCCTAACGGAAAAGGGCATTCCGGATGAAGTGATTCCTACGCTGATAAAAGCTAGGAAGGATGTGACAGCAAAGCATTATCACCGCATATGGCGGAAATATGTTGCTTGGTGTGAGGCCAGGAAGGCCCCAACAGAGGAATTCCAGCTGGGTCGATTTCTGCACTTCCTACAGTCAGGGGTGACTATGGGCCTAAAATTGGGGTCCATAAAGGTCCAGATTTCGGCCCTAACTATTTTCTTTCAAAAAGAACTGGCTTCACTGCCTGAAGTTCAGACGTTTGTTAAGGGAGTGCTGCATATTCAGCCCCCTTTTGTGCCTCCAGTGGCACCTTGGGATCTTAACGTTGTGTTGGATTTCCTGAAATCACACTGGTTTGAGCCACTTAAGACCGTGGAGCTAAAGTATCTCACATGGAAGGTGGTCATGCTGTTGGCCTTAGCTTCAGCTAGGCGTGTGTCAGAATTGGCGGCTTTGTCATGTAAAAGCCCATATCTGATCTTTCATATGGACAGGGCAGAGTTGAGGACTCGTCCCCAATTTCTCCCTAAGGTGGTATCAGCGTTTCATTTGAACCAGCCTATTGTGGTGCCTGCGGCTACTCAGGACTTGGAGGACTCCAGGTTACTTGATGTAGTCAGGGCTTTGAAAATCTATGTAGCCAGGACGGCTGGAGTCAGGAAGACTGACTCGCTGTTTATCCTGCATGCACCCAACAAACTGGGTGCTCCGGCTTCAAAGCAAACTATTGCCCGCTGGATCTGTAACACGATTCAGCAAGCTCATTCTGCGGCAGGGTTACCGCATCCTAAATCAGTAAAAGCCCATTCCACAAGGAAGGTGGGCTCTTCTTGGGCGGCTGCCCGAGGGGTCTCGGCTTTACAGCTTTGCCGAGGTGCTACTTGGTCGGGTTCAAACACATTTGCTAAGTTCTACAAGTTTGATACCCTGGCTGAGGAGGACCTTGCCTTTGCTCATTCGGTGCTGCAGAGTCATCAGCACTCTCCCGCCCGTTTGGGAGCTTTGGTATAATCCCCATGGTCCTTACGGAGTTCCCAGCATCCACTAGGACGTCAGAGAAAATAAGAATTTACTCACCGGTAATTCTATTTCTCGTAGTCCGTAGTGGATGCTGGGCGCCCATCCCAAGTGCGGACTCTCTGCAATACATGTATATAGTTATTGCTTAACTAAAGGGTTATTGTTATGAGCCATCTGTTACTGAGGCTCAGTTGTTGTTCATACTGTTAACTGGGTATGGTTATCACAAGTTGTACAGTGTGATTGGTGTGGCTGGTATGAGTCTTACCCTGGATTCCAAATCCTTTCCTTGTTGTGTCAGCTCTTCCGGGCACAGATTCCTTAACTGAGGTCTGGAGGAGGAGGGGCATAGAGGGAGGAGCCAGTGCACACCAGATAGTACCTAATCTTTCTTTTAGAGTGCCCAGTCTCCTGCGGAGCCCGTCTATTCCCCATGGTCCTTACGGAGTTCCCAGCATCCACTACGGACTACGAGAAATAGAATTACCGGTGAGTAAATTCTTATTATCCGCCTCATCAGGAGTACCTGAGATTCGCTGTACAGGACTGTCATTACCAGTTTCAGACGTTGCCGTTTGGGCTTTCCACGGCCCGGAGGATTTTCACCAAGGTGATGGCGGAGATGATGGTGCTCCTGCGCAGGCAGGGAGTCACAATTTTCCCGTACTTGGACGATCTCCTGATAAAAGCGAGTTCGAGAGATCAATTGCTGAAAAGCGTGTCGCTCTCCCTGAGAGTGCTACAACAGCACGCTTGGATTCTAAATCTGCCAAAGTCACAATTGATTCCAACGACTCGACTATCATTCCTAGGCAACCTCCAGAACATGGTCAGAGACCTGCTAAAACCGAAAAGAGTGTCTGTTCGTCAATGCACTCAAGTTCTGGGGAAAATGGTGGCAGCCTACGAGGCCATCCCATTCGGCAGGTTTCATGCGAGGACATTTCAGTGGGACCTTCTGGACAAGTGGTCCGGGTCCCATCTACAAATACATCAGAAAATGAGCCTGTCCCCCAGGGCCAGGGTGTCTCTCCTGTGGTGGCTGCAGAGTGCTCACCTTCTAGAGGGTCGCAGGTTCGGCATTCAGGACTGGGTTCTGGTGACCACAGACGCGAGCCTCCGAGGATGGGGAGCAGTCACACAAGGAAGAAATTTTCAGGGACTATGGTCAAGCCAGGAGGCTTGTCTACACATCAACATACTGGAATTAAGGGCCATTTACAACGGCCTACGACAAGCGGAGAATCTTCTTCGCGACCTACCGGTTCTGATTCAATCAGACAACGTCACAGCCGTGGCTCATGTAAACCGCCAAGGCGGGACAAGGAGCAGAGCGGCAATGGCGGAAGCCACCAGGATTCTTCGCTGGGCGGAACATCATGTAAGCGCTCTGTCAGCAGTCTTCATTCCGGGAGTGGACAACTGGGAAGCAGACTTCCTCAGCAGGCACGATCTCCATCCAAGAGAGTGGGGACTTCATCAAGAAGTTTTTGCAGAGATAACAAGTCTTTGGGGAATTCCTCAAATAGACATGATGGCGTCACGCCTCAACAAGAAGCTTCGGAGGTATTGTGCCAGGTCAAGGGACCCTCAGGCAGTAGCGGTGGACGCCCTGGTGACACCATGGGTGTTTCAGTCGGTCTATGTGTTCCCTCCTCTTCCTCTCATCTCAAAAATATTGAGAATCATAAGACAAAAAAGAGTTCAGACAATACTCATTGTTCCAGATTGGCCTCAAAGGGCCTGGTACTCAGATCTTCAGGAAATGCTCACAGAAGATCCGTGGCCTCTTCCTCTCAGGGAGGACCTGTTACAGCAGGGGCCCTACGTGTTCCAAGACTTACCGCGGTTACGTTTGACGGCATGGTGGTTGAACACCGAATCCTAGCTGGGAAAGGTATTCCGGAAGAAGTCATCCCTACGCTGATAAAGGCTAGGAAGGAGGTGACGGCGAAACATTATCACCGTATCTGGAGGAAGTATGTTTCTTGGTGTGAAGCCAAGAATGCTCCTACGGAGGATTTCCATCTGGGCCGTTTTCTCCATTTTCTACAGACAGGAGTGGATATGGGCCTGAAGTTAGGCTCCATTAAGGTACAAATTTCGGCCCTATCTATATTCTTTCAGAAGGAATTGGCTTCTCTCCCAGAAGTCCAGACTTTTGTAAAGGGAGTGCTGCACATCCAGCCTCCTTTTGTGCCCCCAGTGGCACCATGGGACCTTAACGTGGTCTTAAAATTCCTAAAATCTCACTGGTTTGAACCGCTTCAGACGGTTGAATTAAAATTTCTCACTTGGAAGGTGGTCATGTTGTTGGCCTTGGCATCTGCGAGGCGGGTGTCCGAATTGGCGGCCTTGTCTCACAAGAGCCCCTATCTGATTTTCCATGTGGATAGAGCGGAGTTGAGGACTCGTCCTCAATTTTTGCCCAAGGTGGTTTCATCATTTCATATGAACCAACCTATTGTGGTGCCTGTGGCTACGGGTGACTTGGAGGACTCCAAGTCCCTAGATGTAGCCAGGACGGCTCGGGTTAGGAGAACAGAAATCCTGTTTGTCCTGTATGCAGCCAACAAAGTTGGCGCTCCTGCTTCGAAGCAGACTATTGCTCGCTGGATCTGTAACACGATTCAGCAGGCTCATTCTACGGTAGGATTGCCGTTACCAAATTCGGTAAAGGCCCATTCCACTAGGAAGGTGGGCTCTTCTTGGGCGGCTGCCCGAGGTGTCTCGACTTTACAGCTTTGCCGAGCAGCTACCTGGTCGGGTTCAAACACTTTTGCAAAGTTCTATAAGTTTGATACCCTGGCTGATGAGGACCTAGCGTTTGCTCAGTCGGGGCTGCAGAGTCATCCGCACTCTCCCGCCTGGTCTGGAGCTTTGGTATAAACCCCATGGTCCTTAGATTTTAAACCTACCGGTAAATCTTTTTCTCCGACGTCCTAGTGGATGCTGGGAACTCCGTAAGGACCATGGGGAATAGCGGCTCCGCAGGAGACTGGGCACAAAAAGTAAAAGCTTTAGACTAGCTGGTGTGCACTGGCTCCTCCCCCTTTGACCCTCCTCCAAGCCTCAGTTAGATTTTTGTGCCCGAACGAGAAGGGTGCAAGCTAGGTGGCTCTCCTGAGCTGCTTAGAAGTAAAAGTTTAAATAGGTTTTTTATTTTCAGTGAGTCCTGCTGGCAACAGGCTCACTGCATCGTGGGACTAAGGGGAGAAGAAGCGAACTCACCTGACTGCAGAGTGGATTGGGCTTCTTGGCTACTGGACATTAGCTCCAGAGGGATGATCACAGGTTCAGCCTGGATGGGTCCCGGAGCCGCGCCGCCGGCCCCCTTACAGAGCCAGAAGAGCGAAGAGGTCCGGAGAAAGCGGCGGCAGAAGACGTTCCTGTCTTCAAATAAGGTAGCGCACAGCACTGCAGCTGTGCGCCATTGCTCTCAGCACACTTCACACTCCGGTCACTGAGGGTGCAGGGCGCTGGGGGGGAGCGCCCTGAGACGCAATAAAAACGATATAAAAACCTTATATGGCTAAAAAAAAATGCATCACATATAGCTCCTGGGCTATATGGATGCATTTATCCCCTGCCAGTTTCCTGAAAAAAGCGGGAGAAAAGGCCGCTGTGAAGGGGGCGGAGCCTTTCTCCTCAGCACACAAGCGCCATTTTCTTTCACAGCTCCGCTGGAAGGATGGCTCCCTGACTCTCCCCTGCAGTCCTGCACTACAGAAACAGGGTAAAACAGAGAGGGGGGCACTATTGGCAGCTAATATATAAATACAGCAGCTATAACAGGGAGTAACACTTATATAAGGTTATCCCTGTATATATATAGCGCTCTGGTGTGTGCTGGCAAACTCTCCCTCTGTCTCCCCAAAGGGCTAGTGGGGTCCTGTCCTCTATCAGAGCATTCCCTGTGTGTGTGCTGGGTGTCGGTACGATTGTGTCGACATGTATGAGGAGGAAAATGATGTGGAAGCAGAGCAATTGCCTGTGTTAGTGATGTCACCCCCTAGGGAGTCGACACCTGACTGGATGGTAGTAATTAAAGAATTACGTGACAATGTCAGCACTTTGCAAAAAACTGTTGACGACATGAGACAGCCGACAAATCAATTAGTGCCTGTTCAGGCGTCTCAGACACCGTCAGGGGCGCTAAAACGCCCGTTACCTCAGATGGTCGACACAGACCCTGACACGGATACTGAATCCAGTGTCGACGGTGACGAGACAAACGTAATGTCCAGTAGGGCCACACGTTACATGATCACGGCAATGAAGGAGGCATTGCACATTTCTGACACTACAAGTACCACAAAAAAGGGTATTATGTGGGGTGTGAAAAAACTACCAGTGGTTTCTCTAACGTCCTAGTGGATGCTGGGGACCATGGGGGATAGCGGCTCCGCAGGAGACTGGGCACAAAGTAAAAGCTTTAGGACTAGCTGGTGTGCACTGGCTCCTCCCCCTATGACCCTCCTCCAAGCCTCAGTTAAGATTTTGTGCCCGAACGAGAAGGGTGCAATCTAGGTGGCTCTCCTGAGCTGCTTAGAGTAAAAGTTTAAATAGGTTTTTTATTTTCAGTGAGACCTGCTGGCAACGGGCTCACTGCATCGAGGGACTTAGGGGAGAGAAACGAACTCACCTGCGTGCAGAGTGGATTGGGTTTCTTAGGCTACTGGACATTAGCTCCAGAGGGACGATCACAGGCCCAGCCATGGATGGGTCCCGGAGCCGCGCCGCCGGCCCCCATACAGATGCTGAAGCAAGAAGAGGTCCATAAATCGGCGGCAGAAGACTTTCCTGTCTTCATAAGGTAGCGCACAGCACTGCAGCTGTGCGCCATTGCTCTCAGCACACTTCACACTCCGGTCACTGAGGGTGCAGGACGCTGGGGGGGGGGCGTCCTGGGAAGCAATGAATTTACCTTAGTTGGCGAAAAATACATCACATATAGCTCCTGGGCTATATGGATGTATTTAACCCCTGCCAGTTTTCCAGAAAAAAGCGGGAGAAGAGCCCGCCGTGAAGGGGGCGGGGCCTATCTCCTCAGCACACAGCGCCATTTTTCCCACACAGCTCCGCTGGTAGGAAGGCTCCCAGAATCTCCCCTGCATCCTGCAACTACAGAAACAGGGTAAAAAAGAGAGGGGGGCACTTATTTGGCAAAATAACAGATATAAGCAGCTATAAGGGATAGACACTTATTGTAAGGTTGTCCCTATACATATATAGCGCTCTGGTGTGTGCTGGCAAACTCTCCCTCTGTCTCCCCAAAGGGCTAAGTGGGTCCTGTCCTCTATCAGAGCATTCCCTGTGTGTGTGCTGGGTGTCGGTACGTGTGTGTCGACATGTATGAGGAGGAAAATGATGTGGAGGCGGAGCAATTGCCTATAATGGTGATGTCACCCCCTAGGGAGTCGACACCTGAATGGATGGCCGTAATTAAGGAACTACGTGACAGTGTCGGCACGTTACAGAAAACTGTTGACGACATGAGACAGCCGGCAGCTCAGTTAGTGCCTGTCCAGGCGTCTCAAACACCGTCAGGGGCTATTAAACGCCCGTTACCTCAGTGGGTCGACACGGACACAGACACTGACTCCAGTGTCGACGGTGAAGAAACAAACGTATTTTCTCTATCGTCCTAGTGGATGCTGGGGTTCCTGAAAGGACCATGGGGAATAGCGGCTCCGCAGGAGACAGGGCACAAAAAGTAAAGCTTTAGGATCAGGTGGTGTGCACTGGCTCCTCCCCCTATGACCCTCCTCCAAGCCTCAGTTAGATTTTTGTGCCCGGCCGAGAAGGGTGCAATCTAGGTGGCTCTCCTAAAGAGCTGCTTAGAAAAGTTTAGCTTAGGTTTTTTATTTTACAGTGAGTCCTGCTGGCAACAGGATCACTGCAACGAGGGACTTAGGGGAGAAGAAGTGAACTCACCTGCGTGCAGGATGGATTGGCTTCTTTGGCTACTGGACATTAGCTCCAGAGGGACGATCACAGGTACAGCCTGGATGGTCACCGGAGCCTCGCCGCCGGCCCCCTTGCAGATGCTGAAACAAGAAGAAGGTCCAGAATCGGCGGCATGAAGACTCCTCAGTCTTCTTAAGGTAGCGCACAGCACTGCAGCTGTGCGCCATTTCCTCTCAGCACACTTCACACGGCAGTCACTGAGGGTGCAGGGTGCTGGGAGGGGGGCGCCCTGGGAGGCAATGAAAACCTATTTTTGGCTAAAAATACCTCACATATAGCCTCCGGGGGCTATATGGAGATATTTAACCCCTGCCAGAATCCGTTAAGAGCGGGAGACGAGGCCGCCGAAAAAGGGGCGGGGCCTATCTCCTCAGCACACAGCGCCATTTTCCCTCACAGAAAGGCTGGAGGGAAGGCTCCCAGGCTCTCCCCTGCACTGCACTACAGAAACAGGGTTAAAACAGAGAGGGGGGGCACTAATTTGGCGTTAAAAATATATAAAAAAGATGCTATAAGGGAAAACACTTATATAAGGTTGTCCCTATATAATTATAGCGTTTTTGGTGTGTGCTGGCAAACTCTCCCTCTGTCTCTCCAAAGGGCTAGTAGGTCCTGTCCTCTATCAGAGCATTCCCTGTGTGTGTGCTGTGTGTCGGTACGTGTGTGTCGACATGTATGAGGACGATGTTGGTGAGGAGGCGGAGCAATTGCCTGTAATGGTGATGTCACTCTCTAGGGAGTCGACACCGGAATGGATGGCTTATTTAGGGAATTACGTGATAATGTCAACACGCGGCAAGGTCGGTTGACGACATGAGACGGCCGACAAACAATTAGTACCGGTCCAGACGTCTCAAAAACACCGTCAGGGGTTTTAAAACGCCCGTTTACTTTAGTCGGTCGACACAGACAGGGACACTGAATCCAGTGTCGACGGTGAATAAACAAACGTATTCCTTATTAGGGCCACACGTTAAGGGCAATGAAGGAGGTGTTACATATTTCTGATACTACAAGTACCACAAAAGAGGGTATTATGTGGGATGTGAAAAAACTACCGTAGTTTTTCCTGAATCAGATAAATTAAATGAAGTGTGTGATGATGCGTGGGTTCCCCCCGATAGAAAATATGGGCGGTATACCCTTTCCCGCCAGAAGTTAGGGCGCGTTGGGAAACACCCCTTAGGGTGGATAAGGCGCTCACACGCTTATCAGAACAAGTGGCGGTACCGTCTATAGATAGGGCCGTCCTCAAGGAGCCAGCTGACAGGAGGCTGGAAAATATCATAAAAAGTATATACACACATACTGGTGTTATACTGCGACCAGCGATCGCCTCAGCCTGGATGTGCAGAGCTGGGGTGGCTTGGTCGGATTCCCTGACTAAAAATATTGATACCCTTGACAGGGACAGTATTTTATTGACTATAGAGCATTTAAAGGATGCATTTCTATATATGCGAGATGCACAAAGGGATATTTGCACTCTGGCATCAAGAGTAAGTGCGATGTCCATATCTGCCAGAAGATGTTTATGGACACGACAGTGGTCAGGTGATGCAGATTCCAAACGGCACAAAGGTGTATTGCCGTATAAAGGAAGAGGAGTTATTTGGGGTCGGTCCATCGGACCTGGTGGCCACGGCAACTGCTGGAAAATCCACCGTTTTTACCCTAAGTCACATCTCTGCAGAAAAAGACACCGTCTTTTCAGCTTCAGTCCTTTCGTCCCTATAAGAGTCATATCTGCCCAGGGATAGAGGAAAGGGAAGAAGACTGCAGCAGGCAGCCCATTCCCAGGAACAGAAGCGTTCCACCGCTTCTGACAAGCTCTCAGCATGACGCTGAGACCGTACAGGACCCCTGGATCCTACAAGTAGTATCCCAGGGGTACAGATTGGAATGTCGAGACGTTTCCCCTGCGCAGGCTCCTGAAGTCTGCTTTACCAAGGTCTCCCTCCGACAAGGAGGCAGTATGGGAAACAATTCACGAGCTGTATTCCCAGCAGGTGATAATTAAATTACCCCTCCTACAACAAGAAAAGGGGTATTATTCCACACTATATTGTGGTACTGAAGCCAGAAGGCTAGGTGAGACCTATTCTAAATCTAAAAAAAAAAAAAAATTTGAACACTTACAAAGGTTCAAATCAAGATGGAGTCACTCAGAGCAGTGATAACGAACCGGGAAGAAGGGGACTATATGGTGTCCAGAGACATCAGGGATGCTTACCTCCATGTCCCAAATTTGCCCTTATCACTAAGGGTACCTCAGGTTCGTGGTACAGAACTGTCACTATCAGTTTCAGACGCTGCCGTTTGGATTGTCCACGGCACCCCGGGTCTTTACCAAGGTAATGGCCGAAATGATGGTTCTTCTTCGAAGAAAAGGCGTCTTAATTATCCCTTACTTGGACGATCTCCTGATAAGGGCAAAGTCCAGGGAACAGTTGGAGGTCGGAGTAGCACTATCTCGGATACTGTTACAACAGCAGGGGTGGATTCTAAATATTCCAAAATCGCAGCTGATCCCGACAACAAGTCTCCTGTGCTTAGGGATGATTCTGGACACAGTCCAGAAAAAGGTGTTTCTCCCGGAAGAGAAAGCCAGGGAGTTATCCGAGCTAGTCAGGAACCTCCTAAAATCAGTGCATCATTGCACAAGGGCCATGGTAAAAAAATGGTGACTTCCTTCGAAGCAATTCCAGTCGGCAGATTTCATGCAAGAACTTTTCAGTGGGATCTGCTGAACAAATGGTCCGGATCGCATCTTCAGATGCATCAGCGGATAACCCTATATCCAAGGACAAGGGTGTCTCTCCTGTGGTGGTTACAGAGTGCTCATCTTCTAGAGGGCCGCAGATTCGGCATTCAGTTTTGGATGTTGGTGACCACGGAGGCCAGCCCGAGAGGCTGGGGAGCAGTCACACAAGGAAAAAATTTCCAGGGAGTGTGATCAAGTCTGGAGACTTTTCTCCACATAAATATAGCTAAGGGTAAATTTATAATGCTCTAAGCTTAGCAAGACCTCTGCTTCAAGGTCAGCCGGTATTGATCCAGTGGGATAAAACATCACGGCAGTCGCCCACGTAAATAGACAGGGCGGCACAAGAAGCAGGAGGGCAGTGGCAAGAACTGCAAGGACTTTTCGCTGGGCGGAAAATCATGTGATAGCACTGTCAGCAGTGTTTCATTCCGGGAATGGAAACTGGGAAGCAGACTTCCTCAGTAGGCACGACCTCCACCCGGCAGAGTGGGAACTTCATGGGGAAGTTTTCCACATGATTGTAAACCGTTGGGAATTACCAAAGGTGGACATGATGGCGTCTCGTCTGAACAAAAAACGGGACAGGTATTGCGCCAGGTTAAGAGACCCTCAGGCAATAGCTGTGGACGTTCTGGTAACACCGTGGGTGTACCAGTCGGTGTATGTGTTCCATCCTCTGCTTTTCATACCTAAGGTACTGAGAATTATAAGACGTAGAGGAGTAAGAACTATACTCATGGCTCCGGATTGGCCAAGAAGGACTTGGTACCCGGAACTTCAAGAGATGCTCACAGAGGACTTATGGCCTCTGCCGCTAAGAAGGGACTTGTTTCAGCAAGTACCATGTCTGTTCCAAGACTTACCGCAGCTGCGTTTGACGGCATGGCGGTGGAACGCCGGATCCTAAGGGAAAAGGCATTCAGGAAGAGGTCATTCCTACCCTGGTCAAAGCCAGAAAGGAGGTGACCGCACAACATTATCACCACATGTGGCGAAAATATGTTGCGTGGTGTGAGGCCAGGAAGGCCCCACGAAGAAATTTCAACTCGGTCGATTCCTGCATTTCCTGCAAACAGGAGTGTCTATGGGCCTCAAATTGGGGTCCATTAAGGTTCAAATTTCGGCCCTGTCGATTTTTCTTCCAGAAAGAATTGGCTTCAGTTCCTGAAGTCCAGAAGTTTGTCAAGGGAGTATTGCATATACAACCCCCTTTTGTGCCTCCAGTGGCACTGTGGGATCTCAACGTAGTTCTGGGATTCCTCAAAACACATTGGTTTAAAACCAGTCAAATCTGTGGATTTGAAGCATCTCACATGAAAAGTGAACATGCTCTTGGACCTGGCCTGGACCAGGCGAGTGTCAAATTGGTGGTTTTTTTCTCAAAAAAGCCCATATCTGTTTGTCCATTCGGACAGGGCAGAGCTGCGGACTCGTCCCCAGTTCTCTCCCTAAGGTGGTGTCAGTGTTTCACCTGAACCAGCTTATTGTGGTGTCTTGCGCCTACTAGGGACTTGGAGGACTCCAAGTTGCTAGATGTGGTCAGGGCCCTGAAAATATAGGTTCCAGGACGGCTGGAGTCAGGAAAACTGACTTGCTGTTATCCTGTATGCACCCAACAAACTGGGTGCTCTTGCTTCTAAGCAGACTTTTGCTAGTTGGATGTGTAATACAATTCAGCTTGCACATTCTGTGGCAGGCCTGCCACAGCCAAAATATGTAAATGCCCATTCCACAAGGAAGGTGGGCTCATCTTGGGCGGCTGCCCGAGGGGTCTCGGCTTTACAACTTTGCCGAGCGGCTATTTAGTCAGGGGCAAACACGTTTGTAAAATCCTACAAATTTGATAACCTGGCTAAGGAGGACCTGGAGTTCTCTCATTCGGTGCTGCAGAGTCATCCGCACTCTCCCGCCCGTTTGGGAGCTTTGGTATAATCCCCATGGTCCTTTCAGGAACCCCAGCATCCACTAGGACGATAGAGAAAATAAGAATTTACTTACCGATAATTCTATTTCTCGGAGTCCGTAGTGGATGCTGGGCGCCCATCCCAAGTGCGGATTATCTGCAATACTTGTACATAGTTACAAAAATCGGGTTATTATTGTTGTGAGCCATCTTTCAGAGGCTCCGCTGTTATCATACTGTTAACTGGGTTCAGATCACAGGTTGTACAGTGTGATTGGTGTGGCTGGTATGAGTCTTACCCGGGATTCATAAATCCTTCCTTATTGTGTACGCTCGTCCGGGCACAGTATCCTAACTGAGGCTTGGAGGAGGGTCATAGGGGGAGGAGCCAGTGCACACCACCTGATCCTAAAGCTTTACTTTTTGTGCCCTGTCTCCTGCGGAGCCGCTATTCCCCATGGTCCTTTCAGGAACCCCAGCATCCACTACGGACTCCGAGAAATAGAATTATCGGTAAGTAAATTCTAATTTTCCAGTAGGGCCACACGTTACATGATCACGGCAATGAAGGAGGTTTTGCACATCTCTGATACTGCAAATACCACAAAAAGGGGTATTATGTGGGGTGTGAAAAAACTACCCGTAGTTTTTCCTGAATCAGATGAATTGAATGAAGTGTGTGATGAAGCGTGGGTTACCCCCGACAGAAAACTGCTAATTTCTAAAACATTATTGGCACTATATCCCTTCCCACCAGAGGTTAGGGCTCGTTGGGAAACACCCCCTAGGGTGGATAAGGCGCTCACACGCTTATCAAAACAAGTGGCGTTACCGTCTCCAGAAACGGCCGCCCTTAAGGAGCCAGCAGATAGGAGGCTGGAAAATATCCTTAAAAGTATATACACACATACTGGTGTTATACTGCGACCAGCAATCGCCTCAGCCTGGATGTGCAGTGCTGGGGTGGCTTGGTCGGATTCCCTGACTGAAAATATTGATACCCTGGACAGGGACAATATATTATTGACTATAGAGCATTTAAAGGATGCATTCCTATATATGCGAGATGCACAGAGAGACATTTGCACTCTGGCATCAAGAGTAAGTGCGATGTCCATTTCTGCCAGAAGAGGATTATGGACGCGACAGTGGTCAGGGGATGCGGATTCCAAACGGCATATGGAAGTATTGCCGTATAAAGGGGAGGAGTTATTTGGGGGCGGTCTATCGGACCTGGTGGCCACGGCAACGGCTGGGAAATCCACCTTTTTACCCCAAGTCACCTCGCAGCAGAAAAAGATACCGCCTTTTCAGGCTCAGTCCTTTCGTCCCCATAAGGGCAAGCGGGCAAAAGGCCACTCATATCTGCCCCGGGGCAGAGGAAGGGGAAAAAGACTGCAACAGACAGCTTCTTCCCACGACCAGAAGCCCTCCCCCGCTTCTGCCAAGTCCTCAGCATGACGCTGGGGCCTTACAAGCGGACTCAGGCACAGTGGGGGCCCGTCTCAAGAATTTCAGCGCGCAGTGGGCTCACTCGCAAGTGGACCCCTGGATCCTGCAGGTAGTATCTCAGGGGTACAAATTGGAATTCGAGACGTCTCCCCCTCGCCGGTTCTTGAAGTCTGCTTTACCAACGTCTACCCCCGACAGGGAGGCGGTATTGGAAGCCATTCACAAGCTGTATTCCCAGCAAGTGATAATCAAGGTACCCCTCCTACAACAGGGAAAGGGGTATTACTCCACGCTGTTTGTGGTACCGAAGCCGGACGGCTCGGTGAGACCCATTTTAAATCTGAAAGCCTTGAACACTTACATAAAAAGGTTCAAGTTCAAGATGGAGTCACTCAGAGCAGTGATAGCGAACCTGGAAGAAGGGGACTACATGGTGTCTCTGGACATCAAGGATGCTTACCTCCATGTCCCAATTTGCCCTTCTCACCAAGGGTACCTCAGGTTTGTGGTACAGAACTGTCACTATCAGTTTCAGACGCTGCCGTTTGGATTGTCCACGGCACCCCGGGTCTTTACCAAGGTAATGGCCGAAATGATGATTCTTCTTCGAAGAAAAGGCGTCTTAATTATCCCTTACTTGGACGATCTCCTGATAAGGGCACGGTCCAGAGAACAGTTAGAGGTCGGAGTAGCACTATCGCAAATAGTACTACGACAGCACGGATGGATTCTAAATATTCCAAAATCGCAGCTGATTCCGACGACACGTCTGCTGTTCCTAGGGATGATTCTGGACACAGTACAGAAAAAGGTGTTTCTCCCGGAAGAGAAAGCCAGGGAGTTATCCGACCTAGTCAGGAAACTCCTAAGACCAGGCCAGGTGTCAGTGCATCAGTGCACAAGGGTCCTGGGAAAGATGGTGGCTTCTTACGAAGCGCTTCCATTCGGCAGATTCCACGCAAGAACTTTTCAGTTGGATCTGTTAGACAAATGGTCCGGATCGCATCTTCAAATGCATCAGCGGATAACCCTGTCTCCAAGGACAAGGGTGTCTCTCCTGTGGTGGTTACAGAGTGCTCATCTCCTAGAGGGCCGCAGATTCGGCATTCAGGATTGGGTCCTGGTGACCACGGATGCCAGCCTGAGAGGCTGGGGAGCAGTCACACAGGGAAAAAATTTCCAGGGCTTGTGGTCAAGCATGGAAACGTCACTTCACATAAATATCCTGGAACTAAGGGCCATTTACAATGCCCTAAGTCAGGCAAGGCCTCTGCTTCAGGGTCAGCCAGTATTGATCCAGTCGGACAACATCACGGCAGTCGCCCACGTAAACAGACAGGGCGGCACAAGAAGCAGGAGGGCAATGACGGAAGTGGCAAGGATTCTTCGCTGGGCGGAAAATCATGTGATAGCACTGTCAGCAGTGTTCATTCCGGGAGTGGACAACTGGGAAGCAGACTTCCTCAGCAGACACGATCTTCACCCGGGGGAGTGGGGACTTCACCCGTAAGTCTTCCACATGATTGTAAACCGTTGGGAAAAACCAAAGGTGGACATGATGGCGTCTCGCCTCAACAAAAAACTGGACAGATATTGTTCCAGGTCAAGGGACCCTCAGGCAATAGCTGTGGACGCTCTGGTAGCACCGTGGGTGTACCGGTCAGTGTATGTGTTCCCTCCTCTTCCTCTCATACCAAAAGTACTGAGAATCATAAGAAGGAGAGGAGTAAAGAATTGGCCAAGAAGGACTTGGTACCCGGAAATTCAAGAGATGCTCACGGAAGACCCGTGGCCTCTACCTCTAAGACAGGACCTGCTCCAGCAGGGACCATGTCTGTTCCAAGACTTACCGCGGCTGCGTTTGACGGCATGGCGGTTGAACGCCGGATCCTGAAGGAAAAAGGCATTCCGGATGAAGTCATCCCTACCCTGATCAAAGCCAGGAAGGATGTAACCGTACAACATTATCACCGTATTTGGCGTAAATATGTTGCGTGGTGCGAGGCCAGGAAGGCCCCTACGGAGGAATTTCAACTGGGTCGATTCCTGCATTTCCTGCAGACAGGACTGTCTATGGGCCTCAAATTAGGGTCCATTAAGGTTCAAATTTCGGCCCTGTCGATATTCTTCCAAAAAGAACTAGCTTCTGTACCTGAAGTTCAGACGTTTGTCAAGGGAGTACTGCATATACAGCCTCCTTTTGTGCCTCCAGTGGCACCTTGGGATCTCAATGTAGTGTTGGGATTCCTAAAATCACATTGGTTTGAACCACTCACCACTGTGGACTTGAAATATCTCACTTGGAAAGTGGTAATGCTGTTAGCCCTGGCTTCAGCCAGGCGTGTATCAGAATTGGCGGCTTTATCCTATAAAAGCCCTTACCTAATTTTTCATACGGACAGGGCAGAATTGAGGACTCGTCTTCAATTTCTCCCTAAGGTGGTTTCAGCATTTCACTTAAACCAACCTATCGTGGTGCCTGCGGCTACTAGGGACTTGGAGGATTCCAAGTTGCTGGACGTAGTCAGGGCCCTGAAAATATATGTTTCCAGGACGGCTGGAGTCAGAAAATCTGGGTGCTGGGTGCTCCTGCTTCTAAGCAGACGATTGCTCGTTAGATTTGTAGTACAATTCAGCTTGCACATTCTGTGGCAGGTCTGCCACAGCCAAAATCTGTAAAAGCCCATTCCACACGGAAAGTGGGCTCATCTTGGGCGGCTGCCCGAGGGGTCTCGGCTTTACAACTTTGCCGAGCAGCTACTTGGTCAGGGGCAAACACGTTTGCTAAATTCTACAAATTTGATACCCTGGCTGAGGAGGACCTGGAGTTCTCTGATTCGGTGCTGCAGAGTCATCCGCACTCTCCCGCCCGTTTGGGAGCTTTGGTATAATCCCCATGGTCCTTTCGGAGTCCCCAGCATCCACTAGGACGTTAGAGAAAATAAGAATTTACTTACCGATAATTCTATTTCTCATAGTCCGTAGTGGATGCTGGGCGCCCATCCCAAGTGCGGATTGTCTGCATTACTTGTACATAGTTATTGTTACAAAAATTGGGTTATTGTTGTTGTGAGCCATCTTTTCAGAGGCTCCTTCTGTTATCATGCTGTTAACTGGGTTCAGATCACAAGTTGTACGGTGTGATTGGTGTGGCTGGTAATGAGTCTTACCCGGGATTCAAAATCCTTCCTTATTGTGTACGCTCGTCCGGGCACAGTATCCTAACTGAGGCTTGGAGGAGGGTCATAGGGGGAGGAGCCAGTGCACACCAGCTAGTCCTAAAGCTTTTACTTTGTGCCCAGTCTCCTGCGGAGCCGCTATCCCCCATGGTCCTTTCGGAGTCCCCAGCATCCACTACGGACTATGAGAAATAGAATTATCGGTAAGTAAATTCTTATTTTTTCCTGAGTCAGATGAATTAAATGAGGTGTGTGATAAAGCGTGGGTTTCCCCCGATAAAAAACTGCTGATTTCTAATAAATTATTGGCACTATACCCTTTCCCGCCAGAGGTTAGGGCACGTTGGGAAACACCCCCTAGGGTAGATAAGGCGCTCACACGCTTATCAAAACAAGTGGCGTTACCGTCTCCTGATACGGCCGCTCTCAAGGAACCAGCTGATAGAAGGCTGGAAAATATCTTAAAAGGTATATACACACATACCGGTGTTATACTGCGACCAGCGATCGCCTCAGCCTGGATGTGCAGCGCTGGAGTGGCTTGGTCGGATTCCCTGACTGAAAATATTGATACCCTGGATAGGGACAGTATATTATTAACTATAGAGCATTTAAAGGATGCATTACTATATATGCGAGATGCACAGAGGGATATTTGCACCCTGGCATCTAGAGTAAGTGCGATGTCCATTTCTGCCAGAAGAACGTTATGGACGCGACAGTGGTCAGGTGATGCGGATTCCAAACGACATATGGAAGTATTGCCGTATAAAGGGGAGGAGTTATTTGGGGTCGGTCTATCGGACCTGGTGGCCACGGCAACGGCTGGAAAATCCACCTTTTTACCCCAGGTCACCTCTCAGCAGAAAAAGACACCGTCTTTTCAAACCCAGTCCTTTCGTCCCTATAAGGGCAAGAGGGAAAAAGGCCGCTCATTCCTGCCACGGGGCAGAGGAAGGGGAAAAAGACTGCACCATGCAGCCTCTTCCCAAGAGCAGAAGCCCTCCCCCGCTTCTGCCAAGTCCTCAGCATGACGCTGGGGCTCTGCAAGCAGACTCGGGCACGGTGGGGGGCCGTCTCAAGAATTTCAGCGCGCAGTGGGCTCACTCGCAAGTGGACCCCTGGATCCTGCAGGTAGTATCACAGGGGTACAAATTGGAATTCGAGACGTCTCCCCCTCGCCGGTTCCTGAAGTCTGCTCTACCAACGTCTCCCTCCGACAGGGAGGCAGTATTGGAAGCTATTCACAAGCTGTATTCCCAGCAGGTGATAATCAAGGTACCCCTCCTACAACAGGGAAAGGGGTATTATTCCACGCTGTTTGTGGTACCGAAGCCGGACGGCTCGGTGAGACCAATTTTAAATCTAAAATCTTTGAACACTTACATAAAAAGGTTCAAATTCAAGATGGAGTCACTCAGAGCAGTGATAGCGAACCTGGAAGAAGGGGACTATATGGTATCTCTAGACATCAAGGATGCTTATCTCCATGTCCCAATCTACCCTTCTCACCAAGGGTACCTCAGGTTTGTGATACAAAACTGTCATTATCAGTTTCAGACGCTGCCGTTTGGATTGTCCACGGCACCACGGGTCTTTACTAAGGTAATGGCCGAAATGATGATTCTTCTTCGAAGAAAAGGCGTATTAATTATCCCTTACTTGGACGATCTCCTGATAAGGGCAAGGTCCAGGGAACAGTTAGAGGTCGGAGTAGCACTATCTCAGGTAGTGCTACGTCAGCACGGGTGGATTCTAAATATCCCAAAATCACAGCTGATTCCAACAACACGTCTACTGTTCCTAGGGATGATTCTGGACACAGTCCAGAAAAAGGTGTTTCTCCCGGAGGAGAAGGCCAGGGAGTTATCCGAGCTAGTCAGGAACCTCCTAAAACCAGGACAAGTGTCAGTGCATCAGTGCACGAGAGTCCTGGGAAAAATGGTGGCTTCTTACGAAGCGATTCCATTCGGAAGATTCCATGCAAGAACTTTTCAGTGGGATCTGCTGGACAAATGGTCCGGATCGCATCTTCAGATGCATCAGCGGATAACCCTATCTCCAAGGACAAGGGTATCTCTCCTGTGGTGGTTACAGAAGGCTCATCTTCTCGAGGGCCGCAGATTCGGCATTCAGGATTGGATGCTGGTAACCACGGATGCCAGCCTGAGAGGCTGGGGAGCAGTCACACAGGGAAGAAATTTCCAGGGCTTGTGGTCAAGCATGGAAACGTCTCTTCACATAAATATCCTAGAGCTAAGGGCCATTTACAATGCCCTAAGTCAAGCAAGGCCTCTGCTTCAGGGTCAACCGGTATTGATCCAGTCGGACAACATCACGGCTGTCGCCCACGTAAACAGACAGGGCGGCACAAGAAGCAGGAGGGCAATGGCAGAAGCTGCAAGGATTCTCCGCTGGGCGGAAAATCATGTGATAGCACTGTCAGCAGTGTTCATTCCGGGGGTGGACAACTGGGAAGCAGACTTCCTCAGCAGACACGACCTCCACCCGGGGGAGTGGGGACTTCATCCAGAAGTCTTCCAAGTGATTGTAAACCGTTGGGAAAAACCAAAGGTGGACATGATGGCGTCCCGTCTCAACAAGAAACTGGACAGATATTGCGCCAGGTCAAGGGACCCTCAGGCAATAGCGGTGGACGCTCTGGTAACTCCGTGGGTGTTCCAGTCGGTATATGTGTTCCCTCCTCTTCCTCTCATACCAAAAGTACTGAGAATCATAAGAAGGAGAGGAGTAAGAACGATACTTGTGGCTCCGGATTGGCCAAGAAGAACTTGGTACCCGGAACTGCAAGAGATGCTCACGGAGGACCCGTGGCCTCTACCTCTAAGGAAGGACCTGCTCCAGCAGGGACCTTGTCTGTTCCAAGACTTACCGCGGCTGCGTTTGACGGCATGGCGGTTGAACGCCGGATCCTGAAGGAAAAAGGCATTCCAGATGAAGTCATCCCTACCCTGATCAAGGCCAGGAAGGATGTAACTGCAAAACATTATCATCGCATTTGGCGAAAATATGTTGCGTGGTGTGAGGCCAAGAAGGCCCCTACGGAGGAATTTCAACTGGGTCGTTTCCTACATTTCCTGCAAGCAGGATTGTCTATGGGCCTAAAATTAGGATCCATTAAGGTTCAAATTTCGGCCCTGTCGATCTTCTTCCTGAAAGAACTGGCTTCACTGCCTGAAGTTCAGACGTTTGTCAAAGGGGTACTGCATATACAGCCTCCTTTTGTGCCCCCAGTGGCACCTTGGGATCTCAATGTAGTTTTAGGGTTCCTAAAATCACATTGGTTTGAACCACTTGCCACAGTGGATTTGAAATATCTCACATGGAAAGTGGTAATACTGTTGGCCCTGGCTTCAGCCAGGCGCGTATCAGAATTGGCGGCTTTATCCTATAAAAGCCCTTACCTGATATTTCATTCGGATAGGGCGGAATTGAGGACTCGTCCTCAATTTCTCCCTAAGGTGGTTTCAGCGTTTCACATGAATCAACCTATTGTGGTACCTGTGGCTACTAGGGACTTGGAGGACTCCAAGTTGCTGGACGTAGTCAGGGCCCTGAAAATATATGTTTCCAGGACGGCTGGAGTCAGAAAATCTGACTCGCTGTTTATACTGTATGCACCCAACAAGCTGGGTGCTCCTGCTTCTAAGCAGACGATTGCTCGTTGGATTTGTAGTACAATTCAACTTGCACATTCTGTGGCAGGCCTGCCACAGCCAAAATCTGTTAAAGCCCATTCCACAAGGAAGGTGGGCTCATCTTGGGCGGCTGCCCGAGGGGTCTCGGCTTTACAACTTTGCCGAGCAGCTACTTGGTCAGGGGCAAACACGTTTGCTAAATTCTACAAATTTGATACCCTGGCTGAGGAGGACCTGGAGTTCTCTCATTCGGTGCTGCAGAGTCATCCGCACTCTCCCGCCCGTTTGGGAGCTTTGGTATAATCCCCATGGTCCTTACGGAGTTCCCAGCATCCACTAGGACGTCAGAGAAAATAAGAATTTACTTACCGATAATTCTATTTCTCATAGTCCGTAGTGGATGCTGGGCGCCCATCCCAAGTGCGGATTGTCTGCAATACTTGTATATAGTTATTGTTACAAACAAATCGGGTTGTTTATTGTTGGAAGCCATCTTTTCAGAGGCTCCTACGGTTATCATACTGTTAACTGGGTTCAGATCACGAGTTGTACGGTGTGATTGGTGTGGCTGGTATGAGTCTTACCCGGGATTCAAGATCCTTCCTTATTATGTACGCTCGTCCGGGCACAGTATCTTAACTACGGCTTGGAGGAGGGTCATAGGGGGAGGAGCCAGTGCACACCAGCTAGTCTAAAGCTTTTACTTTTTGTGCCCAGTCTCCTGCGGAGCCGCTATTCCCCATGGTCCTTACGGAGTTCCCAGCATCCACTACGGACTATGAGAAATAGAATTATCGGTAAGTAAATTCTTATTTTCTCCTAGTCCGTAGAGGATGCTGGGCGCCCGTCCCACTGCGGACTATTTTCTGCAAGGCTTGTATATAGTTGTTGCTTACATAAGGGTTATGTTACAGTTGAAATCAGTCTTTGCCTGATACTGTTTGTTGCATACTGTTAACTGGTTGCGTATATTCCATGTTATACGGTGTGGATGGTGTGGGCTGGTATGAATCTTGTCCTTGGATTACCAAGATCCTTTCCTCGTACTGTCCGTCTCCTCTGAGCACAGTTCTCTAACTGAGGTCTGGAGGAGGGGCATAGAGGGAGGAGCCAGTGCACACCCATTCTAAAGTTCTTTATAGTGCCCATGTCTCCTGCGGAGCCCGTCTATACCCCATGGTCCTTACGGAGTCCCCAGCATCCTCTACGGACTAGGAGAAAAAGATTTACCGGTAGGTTTAAAATCTTATTTTTTCCAATACACTATTTGAAGATTGTACCATTTTAAGACCTGGAGTGACGCTGTGTTATTTCGTTCGAATACCTATACAACTACGGAGGGCACCCAGGCTATTTAACCCTATAGGACCAGGAGTGCTGGGTACCACTGCTAACTATATATATATATATATATATATATATATATATATTCTGTATATATACACTGCTCAAAAAAATAAAGGGAACACTAAAATAATACATCCTAGATCTGAATGAATGAAATATTCTTATTAAATACTTTGTTCTTTACATAGTTGAATGTGCTGACAACAAAATCACACAAAAATTATCAATGGAAATCAAATTTATTAACCCATGGAGGTCTGGATTTGGAGTCACCCTCAAAATTAAAGTGGAAAAACACACTACAGGCTGATCCAACTTTGATGTAATGTCCTTAAAACAAGTCAAAATGAGGCTCAGTAGTGTGTGTGGCCTCCACGTGCCTGTATGACCTCCCTACATCCCACACATGTGGCTCAGGTAGTGCAGCTCATCCAGGATGGCACATCAATGCGAGCTGTGGCAAGAAGGTTTGCTGTGTCTGTCAGCGTAGTGTCCAGAGCATGGAGGCGCTACCAGGAGACAGGCCAGTACATCAGGAGACGTGGAGGAGGCCGTAGGAGGGCAACAACTCAGCAGCAGGACTGCTACCGCCGCCTTTGTGCAAGGAGGAACAGGAGGAGCACTGCCAGAGCCCTACAAAATGACCTCCAGCAAGCCACAAATGTGCATGTGTCTACTCAAACGATTAGAAACAGACTTCATGAGGGTGGTATGAGGGCCCGACGTCCACAGGTGGGGGTTGTGCTTACAGCCCAACACCGTGCAGGACGTTTGGCATTTGCCAGAGAACACCAAGATTGGCAAATTTGCCACTGGCACCCTGTGCTCTTCACAGATGAAAGCAGGTTCTCACTGAGCACATGTGACAGAGTCTGGAGACGCCAAGGAGAATGTTCTGCTGCCTGCAACATCCTCCAGCATGACCGGTTTGGCAGTGGGTCAGTAGGGGTGTGGGGTGGCATTTCTTTGGGGGGCCGCACAGCCCTCCATGTGCTCGCCAGAGGTAGCCTGACTGCCATTAGGTACCGAGATGAGATCCTCAGACCCCTTGTGAGACCATATGCTGGTGCGGTTGGCCCTGGGTTCCTCCTAATGCAAGACAATGCTAGACCTTATGTGGCTGGAGTGTGTCAGCAGTTCCTGCAAGATGAAGGCATTGATGCTATGGACTGGCCCGCCCGTTCCCCAGACCTGAATCCAATTGAGCACATCTGGGACATCATGTCTCGCTCCATCCACCAACGCCACGTTGCACCACAGACTGTCCAGGAGTTGGCGGATGCTTTAGTCCAGGTCTGGGAGGAGATCCCTCAGGAGACCATCCGGCACCTCATCAGGAGCATGCCCAGGTGTTGTAGGGAGGTCATACAGGCACGTGGAGGCCACACACACTACTGAGCCTCATTTTGACTTGGTTTAAGGACATTACATCAAAGTTGGATCAGCCTGTAGTGTGTTTATCCACTTTAATTTTGAGGGTGACTCCAAATCCAGATCTCCATGGGTTAATAAATTTGATTTCCATTGATAATTTTTGTGTGATTTTGTTGTCAGCACATTTAACTATGTAAAGAACAAAGTATTTAATAAGAATATTTCATTCATTCAGATCTAGGATGTGTTATTTTAGTGTTCCCTTATTTAATTCATTCAGATCTAGGATGTGTTATTTTAGTGTTCCCTTTATTTTTTTGAGCAGTGTATATATTTTGCAAGCACAAATAATGAGGATAGCAATAACGTAACAGTGTATAATACATACATATACAGGTCACACGTCTGTAGTTGATTGGGTCAGTTCAGTGAGGGACGTATAGTTGCAATGTTGTAGGAACAACAGCGATAGCCCCTTATTTCCCTGGTTTCACACCGAAACCACGTATATTAGTGAACATGCCGTTGGGGGGATATACTAAAATAGTATCCGGACTATAGGTCGAAAATGAAAAGGTCGACAGTCATTAAGTCAACCACTAATGGTCAACATGCATTAGATCAACATGGTCAATAGGTTGACATGTAAAATGTTGACAGGTACAAAAGGTCGACGGGGAGAGCCGGATTAAGGGGGGTGTCCAGGGGGTCAGTACCCCAAGCCCCCCTCTCTTATGGGGCCCCCGGCTGGAGCTCTGCCCCGCTTTTTTGCCTTTCTTCAGGTTGCCGGGGCAGGAGGGATCCACGCTGCCAGGGGAGGAGTGCAGCTGTGCGTGCGGCTTCCTCCCCCTGCTCTCGGCAGCACGGTCGGGTACTGAGTTAAGCAATAGGAGCCTCCGCTACTGCAGCGGAGGCTAGAGATTGCTGGACTCATTCCCTGACCGTGCTGCCCAAGAGGAGGGGGGAGGAAGCCGCATGCACAGCCGCACTCCTTCCCCGGCAGCGTGGATCCCGGCAGCCTGGTGTCTTCTCTCTCTGCTGAAGCGCGGCTCCCGTTGCCTGTGACCGGGGGAGGTGAGCAGCACGTGCAGCCTAGGGTGCTAGTGGCCATCAGGGGGGGGTGGGGGGCCCTCCTGTCTTGGGTGCCCTGGGCCCCCTATGGCTTAGTCCAGCCCTGTCGGCGGGTTCAAATGGTTGACACACATATGGTCGACACCGCTTTTTTGGGGTTTTGAACATTTTATTCAAGTTTTTCACTAATTTCAGTAATTGGGTTTTCATGTGCTATGACGACAAAAACGACACCCAAAAAAAATTAAACGTATTGTGTCAACCTTTTCTTACATTGACCTTTTCATGTATCAACCTTTCTGCTGCGGGGTACACTGGGCTCCACAAGGATAGACATTGGGGTGTAGAGTAGGATCTTGATCCGAAGCACCAACAGGCTCAAAATCTTTGACCCTCTTCCCAAGATGCATAGCGCCGCCTCCTATATGACCCCGCCTCCGTGCACAGGAGCTCAGTTTGTAGTTGGTGCTTGCAGTGCAAGCATGTAACAGGAAGAGCTGCTCACAGCAGCCAGGGCCGGCCCAAGCCTAAATTTTTTGGTAAGCGAATATAGATTTTGGCGCCCCCAACCCCCCCCCTCTCATGGTTGATGGAAAATATAACACACACAAAAGCTTAAAGGGCAAAACTGTTAAATAAGTGTTTTCTAATTAATCTAACTAATTAATCTAACTTTTGAAAATTGGGGACCTATCTGTCCTTTTCTGGGTCCCATTGGAATGAAGGTTCATATTAATCTTATTAATTATTCAAATATAAAAACAGACTTGACTTGGACACTACAAAACTATTGCAAGATGAGGGGATGGGGTGACAGTGCTGCTGGGCTGTGTAGCATACAGGACACTCTGCACCAGAGCTGTAACTAGACATTTTGGTGCTCTTTGGCAGATAGTAAATTGGTGCTCCCCCTCCCATACTTGAGTACAAGGACAGTGCACGCCGAAGGCGCGCCCCAAAAATTTAGGGGCGTGGCTTCATGGGGAAAGAGCATGGCCACATAATAGTACCAATTCACATTACACCACACAGGTAGAGCACGTTATACACATTGCACCAGGTAGAGCACGTTATACACATTGCACCAGGTAAAGCACATTATACACATTGCACCAGGTAGAGCACGTTATACACATTGCACCAGGTAGAGCACATTATACACAATGCGCCAGGTAGAGCACGTTATACACGATGTGCCAGGTAGAGCACGTTATACACAATGCACCAGGTAGAGCACGTTATACACATTGCACCAGGTAGAGCACGTTATACACATTGCACCAGGTAGAGCACATTATACACAATGCGCCAGGTAGAGCACGTTATACACAATGCGCCAGGTAGAGCACGTTATACACAATGCGCCAGGTAGAGCACGTTATACACATTGCACCAGGTAGAGCACGTTATACACATTGCACCAAGTAGAGCACAGTATACACATTACGCCAGGTAGAGCACGTTATACACATTGCGTCAGGTAGAGCACGTTATACACATTGACGTCTCTCCCATAGCGCACAGTGACAGCGCCGGAAGCCGGAGATCAGTAGTGAGCTCCTGCCTCTGGCTGGCACTGTGGAGAGAGAGCCGGGCGCCGCTGGTAACACAATCTCAGCGGGCGCCCGGCATCTCCCTGCAGCGCCGGCCACACATCGGGTTAGGTGAGCCGGAGGAGGCGGAACTGCGTTCCGTCTCCAAGTGGAACTGACGGAACGCAGTTCCGCCCCGTTCTTGCTCACTTTAACCCCTGGTCAGTATGCACAGTTAAGGAGACACCTCAAGCAGAACCCATTACATCACTATTGCCAACAGTCATTGCAGTAGCTGGGATTAACCAGCTCAGGAAAGTTTTTGCAGTGAAGAGATGGCCATACAGTGCCACCATCAGATGCTCCAGAAAAAAGAGGGATAGACCTGAAGGCTGCAGCATAATTGGTAGTGTGGTGCATCAGGCTGAGCGAGATAGAGAGAGCGCATCAGGGAGAGAGAGAGTGTACATCAGGGACAGGGAGAGGATGAGTCAAGGAAAGGGGCAAAAGACAGCAATGCAAGGAGAGAGAGAGGGCTAGGGAGGAAGGGACTTGGATAGACACTACCTGGCTAGGTATCAGCATGACACAGGTCTCTGATGGGGGCAGGCATTCATGGCATTAGGCCCCGCCCCCTTTACACATGCGAATCGCGGCTCTGCAGTGCCCTGCTCCCGGGTGCTGGCCGGGTAGGGGCAGAGTGGGTCGGCCAGGGCAATATTTACCACAGTGTGGGGGCCCCTGGATGACCGCGCCTTCCGCCCTGCCTATAATCCGGCCCTGGCTGCTTGAGTCAGATAGAGAGCAGTGGAGGGAGCTGCTGGACGGTGTTGGTAGAGGCAGCCTACCTCTACCAACACCGTCCAGCAGCTCCCTCCACTGCGCTCCATCTGACTCCGCCTCAGGCACCCGGGTCCCGGCCTCACAAGTACCGCCGCCGGCTTCCCCTTAGACAGCGCAGCTCCCTCTCCTCCTCACCTTGGCCGCCTCAGCATCCAGGGGCACCTCCATTGAACTCCATCCGCCGCCGCGAGCCCACACACAGCATAGGAGCTGGTGGCGGTATACAGCAGCGTGGTCTACGCTGCCGGCGCCCTCCACAGTGTGGCGCCTTACTCTTACGCGTAACCCGCGTAACGGGCCGGCCCTGACAGCAGCTCTATAAAAGCTTTTTCTGAGGAAAAAAGAAGACTACAAGGGCTGCAGCAGAGGCACAGATTGTGCTGGATGTCAGTAGACATTGCTTGCTGCCGCCCCATCTCTCCCCCAGCGGCACTGTACACTCCCGTGCTTTGGTTGCCAGGTACCTACAGCAGGAGGCTCCGGCACACATGGCTGGGGCTCTCCGGGATCGCGTGGCCGCACTTCGGGAGGAGGTAAGTGGGTCCCGCTCGCGATCCGGCACGGCCGGTGGGAGGCGGGCTGCGCGCACTGGCAGTGGACACTGAGGCAGTTCAGGCGATCCCACTAGATCACCAGGGCATGGGTGCAGGTCAGGTTTTCTCTCTAAACCTTTTTTACAAGTAGCCCGCAGTACCCGGTGGTTTTGCCAGCAGAGGGGATAAGGCTTAGACCTGGAGCCCCTCCCCCAGCCCCAGGGCGCCATTTCCCGCAAATGTTCCCACCCTGGAGCTGCATATCTGTCTCTCCCTCACTCCCTGGCAGTGTCTACGGCGCCATTATCCCTCAGCTCACTGTTCCTGGGACTGCTTGGGCAAATCCTCCTATGTAAAGCCGCCTGGTTGTCAGTGCTGTGACTTTACAAGACACTTAAGTATTCTACCTGCCTTTTTTAGTCAGTGTTAGTTAAGAAAGAGTGCCTTTAGTCAGGGTTTTGTCAAAGTCAGAAAAATATCACGCTACACACTGCCATATTTGCACCTCATGCGAGTGCCTGTTGCACGTTCATGAGCCCTGCCGTGCGTGCGCATACTCGCTGTTGCGTGCACCCGCGGGCACACAGTGTGCGCATTTACGGTAAAGTTTGTGTGCGTCTGGCGGGCGACTCGTTCGTAACATATTTTAACTATATAATGTATTTTGTAGATTATGGTCCCTTTGATAGAATCTGAAAGTTTAGTTAAGGTAGCATGTTCATAGACAGAGAGATCCCTCTTTGTTTGATACGAAGGGTCAGACAAGGGTTATACAGTGGTGTTTAGTATCCATCGGAAGAGTATTTAATTAGCAATATTCCGGTGTTGGTTTGAAGCAGATTAATCGCTCGTGCGAATAGTTATGGACATAAGAAGTTTATGTACTTTTACTATTATTTGCACTTACTTATCCATGCGGCGGGAAACCTAGTTTCCCACCCACCTGAGCAGTTGGAAATAGTCACAGCCCACCTGTATGAATCAACCTATGACCTTTTGTTATAATGCGAAGACGAATCCCTGTGTCCAATGAACAATGAGATTGTAGGGACCATTGAATTGTATTGTGTGTGGGGCATAAATAGACAAGCCGATCATATCCAGCTCTCACTCTTCAACGGTTCTCATTGCTGATAATCGGGAGCTGGATATCCAGAGGCGCATGCGATTGTTTCCCTTGAGCGTAAGTTTTCTCCGCAATCATATTGTCTTTATTGGTATTGTGGGCCATATCTCTCTCTCTCTTCTCTTTCTCTCATTTTCCCTTAAACGTACTTGTATTGTATTGTATTTCCTGTGTAGTTATCTGGTTAGTTAGTCTATGTTATATTGGTAGTGTATGACTTGTATGGTATTATTCTTTTGCAAGTATAACATTCATATAAGGCGTTAGACCCTAAGCCCGGTATTTGTGTATTTCTTATAGTGTTAAGTATTCTCAGAGCGTCGGAGACGCTCGAACAGCTTTAAGTTAATAAGGTTACATTGTGTTGCATCTACACCCCACCATTACACAAAGGTTTTTCTGTATAATACATTGTTCATGGTTTACATGTAAAGGTTTAACGTTGTGAGCGTCTGCGTCGCTGGTGATCTCCTCGTGGTCCCGAGCGTCCGCTACGCTATAGCGAACCATAACGTTAGTCGGCAGCCAATAGCGGGCCTGCCTGTGATCTCTTGGCCGTGAGCGAACGTAACGCGTGAGCGTCTCGACTACGGCTAAGCGATTGTTACGCAACGTGCGTACCCTTACGGTACTCCAGACGTCAATAGCGTACAGTGTTCTTAGGCCTCTTAAAGGGTTTTAAGTAAGATAAATATTTAGCTTTATCAATTGGCGGCTCGTCCGTCCTTCATATATCTATACTAGGTAATTTCAGCAGACATTATCCATCAGCAAAGGGCGGGAGATCATATTCCTCGTAGTGCTGTCTGGATAAGCGTCTGCTTCGCTTAGTAAAGGGTGCTGAGGGAATCCGGAACAGGAGGTAAGAACAAAACGCTAGTGTCTTTTAAAACTTTATTTTCTGTCTTGCGTACGTACACACGCATATCTGCATTTCTTTTTATTCGTGTATTTTCATATATCACTCTCCTGTTTGCCATTTTATAATTGATAAACGTGCTAAGAGAGATTTGTCGCTATTTCATAGTTAAAGTATAAAAGTAATACATTAAGGGATAAATTGCAAAGCACGCACCCAGCTCTACCTAAAGATACAAGGAGAGATTGGTGTGGTGTTCGGTAGATGATCGAGGATCATCTACATTGATAAACGTGTAAAATTGTGTTACGGTGGATATTTGCTTTGTGTACACGTGTCTCTAACAAAGGGTGAGACTCGCGTACGCAACTCAAAGGCCGACGCACGCAGCGTATATTACGCAACGGAGCGTCCGGGTACGCCCACGTAACTCAAATCACACGCTAGTGTTATTGTAACAGGCGAAAAGGTGGCAACGCGATAAATAGCGCAAATCTATTTTAGTGTCCGAAATTTAGACTAACAGATCCTTCTCCAAACTTACAACACATCTGGTCTAAAGGAAAGAAAATTTCTGCGCAGAAATAGAAATAGAAATAGAAACAAAAGTGTACATGTGGTGAGTGAGTGTTTGCATATATAAGTTTATACAATTTTTTGAGGTTGAACCACAAGAAGTCGAGTTCTCGCAGGGTACATACATGTAAGTGACGTGCATGGTGGCTAGGGAGGCATCCCTTGTTAAACATAAAATCTGAGCATTAGAGTATAGCAGACCAGGAGGTCATACTGTAGCACAGACCAGGAGGTCCAGAACAGACCAGGAGGTCCAGGTACAGCAGACAAGGAAGTCCGCTATAAATAGAGAAAAGAGCACAACCCAGGGGGTTGGTGCAGAACCCATATAGGCCAATAAAGCTCATGCTGAAGGAATTCGCAGCCGTAATTTTCGATTCCACTGGTCGCTCTGCACATAAGATTAGTTGCTTATGTGCAGACTGATCGTACCGCACGTAATTGTGTGCATTAGTTAATCTGACCAGTACCATTTGTGTACGAAACGGGTCATAAACACTATTTGTACATTCTGACGTGATTTGTGTAATTTTTTATTTTCTAAAGGGAAGTTCGCTGGTCACTCAGGAATTATCCAACAACCAACAGTTACTGGAAAGGGTTAATGCTCTGCGGATCACACTCACATGTTCCAGTAAACAAAGGTTCATAGGGGCCCTGGGTCGAGTACGCCAGCACTAGGGCAGTGTGTAGGTCGTATTGGTCGGCGTGGGCGAGTGAGTGGGGTACTCGGTAAACCGCCACCGTCAGCCTATCTTGAACATTTTGGTTTTTGTAAGGGTTCGCTGAAGACCCTGATTGAAGGTCAGAGGTGGTGAAAGCAACACCTACAGGTATGGGGGCCAATTGTTCAGGTAGGGGGCGATCAACCTCGGTTCGGGTTGATTCAGTAAACCGACCAATCGGGTCGGCAAAGTACGTAATGTGTGAAAAATACGGTTCACACACAGAGGTTTTATGTGATGAATGGGAGAGAATGACGGTACATGACGGGGAGAAGTTCCCAAGAGTAGGCAGCTTTAGCCCAGAAGTGTTACAAAATCTAAGGAGGAGGATATGTCTCATTAAATCAACAAAGAGACGAATCAAACATTATGATTATTTGCAGTTATGGCAACAGGAGGGTGAAATACAGAGAGGATTGGCTCAGGCGGCGGGATCTAATCCTATCAGGAAACTGATAGCCACGGCCCCGCCGCCACCATACATATCAGGAGAGAAATTGGTTGCGGAGAATGACGCATTAGGGTGTAACAAACAAACACTTAGCAACTGTGTAAATGTTAATAAGTTAACCAATGCAAGTATTAACCCGTGCAAGTTGTACCCTGTTTTGAACTTTCCCCAGGAGTGTGATCAAGAGGACGAATCGGCAACAATATCGGCGCTCTCTCTAGCAGCCACCATATCAGAAACAACAGTAGGCACGGCCCAACCCTTAAGATTAGTAACAAAGGCCCCTAGCGGAGGGACAGGTGAGGTCGTATCTACGGGTAAGTACGGCACCATACACTATGCTGAAACCATTTCACCACAGGCTGTAGAATCTACACAGAATGATGTTGCTATACTAAATCCTGTTAGGGTAATAGCAGTGCCAAATGGGAAAACTGACACGTCAGGAGTCACTCCTGTTAGGAACATTGCCATGTACAGCCCATTTTCCCGAATGGAATTAAGAACCATAGTGTCTGAATTCCCTGACCCTAGGAAAGACTTAGTTGCTAGCCAGAAATACATCAGAGACCTAGGGAACACTTTAGAGCCCAATAACAAGGACTGGCAGGTATTGCTGAGGGCTTGTTTACCCTCCAATGTCGACTCGGCTCAATTTTTAGCTGACTGTGGATTGGATCAGGATGTACCTCTTACAGATGTGTACAACAAAGACAATGTAAAAAGGATAAGTTTACAGTTAAAGGAGTATTTTCCAGCTGTAGTTAAATGGAACAAGATTTTCTCCATTAAACAAAAAGAGTCAGAAACTGCTGCAGAATATTTTCACAGGGCATTACTAGATATGGCAAAATACACAGGCATAGAGGACATTAAAACAAACATAAACCATCGAGAAGTAGCAGTATCTGTACTAATGGATGGTTTGAAAGAGGCATTAAAGACAAGGGTACAGACCACGCAACCATGTTGGCGAGGTCTGTCGGTGGCTACTTTGAGAGAGGCAGCTGTGGATCACGATCGGAATATCACCAGACACAGGGAATTACAAGGTGATAAGTTAATGGCCGTAAGTATACAGGCCCTGACCACAAGGCAGCCTTTGTATAAATCACCAAACCCTGTGGGTAAGTCGAATGTGGTAACCTGTTTTCTCTAACGTCCTAGTGGATGCTGGGGACTCCGTCAGGACCATGGGGGGGATAGCGGCTCCGCAGGAGACAGGGCACAAAAGCAAGCTTTTAGGATCACATGGTGTGTACTGGCTCCTCCCCCTATGACCCTCCTCCAAGCCTCAGTTAGGTTTTTGTGCCCGGCCGAGAAGGGTGCAATCTAGGTGGCTCTCTTAAAGAGTTACTTAGAAAAAGTTTTTAGGTTCTTTATTTTCAGTGAGTCCTGCTGGCAACAGGCTCACTGCATCGAGGGACTTAGGGGAGAGATTTTCAACTCACCTGCGTGCAGGATGGATTGGATTCTTAGGCTACTGGACATAGCTCCAGAGGGAGTCGGAACACAGGGCTCGCCCTGGGGTTCGTCCCGGAGCCGCGCCGCCGACCCCCCTTGCAGACGCTGAAGATGAAGAGGTCCGGAACCAGGCGGCAGAAGACTCTCAGTCTTCATCAGGTAGCGCACAGCACTGCAGCTGTGCGCCATTGTTGTCAGCACACTTCACACAGCGGTCACGGAGGGTGCAGGGCGCTGGGGGGGGGGCGCCCTGGGCAGCAATGTATAATACCTGTATGGCGAAAAATACATCACATATAGCCCTTGAGGCTATATGGATGTATTTAACCCCTGCCAGATATCTAAAACTCCGGAGAAGAAGCCCGCCGAAAAGGGGGCGGGGCCTATTCTCCTCAGCACACAGCGCCATTTTCCCTCACAGAAAGGCTGGTGGGAAGGCTCCCATGCTCTCCCCTGCACTGCACTACAGAAACAGGGTTAAAACAGAGAGGGGGGGCACTGATTTGGCGATATGTATATATATTAAAATGCTATAAGGGAGGAACACTTATATAAAGGTTGTCCCTGGATAATTATAGCGTTTTGGTGTGTGCTGGCAAACTCTCCCTCTGTCTCCCCAAAGGGCTAGTGGGTCCTGTCCTCTATCAGAGCATTCCCTATGTGTGTGCTGTATGTCGGTACGTGTGTGTCGACATGTATGAGGAAAATATTGGTGAGGAGGCGGAGCAAATTGCCTGTAATGGTGATGTCACTCTCTAGGGAGTCGACACCGGAATGGATGGCTTATTTATGGAAATTACGTGACAATGTCAACACGCTGCAAGCCGGTTGACGACATGAGAGGGCCGGCGAACAAATTAGTATCTGTCCAGGCGTCTCAAACACCGTCAGGGGCTGTAAAATGCCCATTTACCTCAGTCGGTCGACACAGACCCAGACACGGACACTGATTTCAGTGTCGACGGTGAAGAAACAAACGTATTTTCTTTTAGGGCCACACGTTAAGGGCAATGAAGGAGGTGTTACATATTTCTGATACTCCAAGTACCACAAAAAAGGGTATTATGTGTGAGGTGAAAAAACTACCTGTAGTTTTTCCTGAATCAGATAAATTAAATGAAGTGTGTGATGATGCGTGGGTTTCCCCCGATAGAAAATTATTGGCGGTATACCCTTTCCCGCCAGAAGTTAAGGCGCGGTGGGAAACACCCATCAGGGTGGATAAGGCGCTCACACGCTTATCAGAACAAGTGGCGGTACCATCTACGGATAGGGCCGTACTTAAGGAGCCAGCTGATAGGAGGCTGAAAAATATCCTAAAAAGTATACACACACATGCTGGTGTTATACTGCGACCAGCGATCGCCTCAGCCTGGATGTGCAGAGCTGAGGTGGCTTGGTCGGATTCCCTGACTAAAAATATTGATACCTTTGACAGGGACAGTATTTTATTGACTATAGAGCATTTAAAGGATGCATTTCTATATATGCGAGATGCGCAGAGGGATATTTGCACTCTGGCATCAAGAGTAAATGCGATGTCCATATCTGCAAGAAGATGTTTATGGACACGACAGTGGTCAGGTGATGCAGATTCCAAACGGCACAAAGATGTATTGCCGTATAAAGGGGAGGAGTTATTTGGGGTCGGTCCAGGGGACCTGGTGGCCAGGGCAACTGCTGGAAAATCCACCGTTTTTTACCCTAAGTCACATCTCTGCAGAAAAAGACACCGTCTTTTCAGCCTCAGTCCTTTCGTCCCTATAAGAGTCATATCTGCCCAGGGATAGAGGAAAGGGAAGAAGACTGCAGCAGGCAGCCCATTCCCAGGAACAGAAGCCCTCCACCGCTTCTACCAAGTTCTCAGCATGACGCTGGGACCGTACAGGACCCCTGGATCCTACAAGTAGTATCCAAGGGGTACAGATTGGAATGTCGAGAGGTTTCCCCCCTCGCAGGTTCCTGTAGTCTGCTGTACCAAGGTCTCCCTCCGACAGGGAGGCAGTATTGAAAACAATTCACAAGCTGTATTCCCAGCAGGTGATAATAAAATGACCCCTCCGACAACAAGGAAAGGGGTATTACTCCACACTATATGGTGGTACTGAAGGCTAGGTGAGACCTATTCTAAATCTGAAAAATTTGAACACTTACAAGGGTTCAAATCCAGATGGAGTCACTCAGAGCAGTGATAGCAAAGAACAAGGGGACTATATGGTGTCCCGGGACATCAGGGATGCTTACCTCCATGTCCCAAAATTTGCCTTTTCTCACCAAGGGTACCTCAGGTTCGTGGTACAGAACTGTCACTATCAGTTTCAAGACGATGCCGTTGGATTGTCCAAGGCACCCCGGGTCCTTACCAAGGTAATGACCGAAAGGAGGATTCGTCTTCAAAGAAAATGGACGACCTCCTGATAAGAACAAGGTCCAGAGAACAGTTGGAGGTCGGAGTAGCACTATCTCAAGTAGTTCTACGACAGCACGGGTGGATTCTAAATATTCCAAAACCGCAGTTGTTCCGACGACACGTCTGCTGGTCCTAGGGATGATTCTGGACACAGTCCAGGAAAAGGTGTTTCTCCCAGAGGAGAAAGCCAGGGAGTTATCCGAGCTTATCGGGATCCTCCTAAAACCAGGAAAAGTGTCAGTGCATCATTGCACAAGAGTCCTGGTAAAAATGGTGGCTTATTACGAAGCGCTTCCATTCGGCAGATTTCACGCAAGAACTCTTCAGTGGGATCTGCTGGACAAATGGTCCGGATCGCATCTTCAGATGCATCAGCGGATAACCCTATATCCAAGGACAAGGGTGTCTCTCCTGTGGTGATTACAGAGTGCTCATCTTCTAGAGGGCCGCAGATTCGGCATTCAGGATTGGATGCTCGTGACCACGGAGGCCAGCCTGAGAGGCTGGGGAGCAGTCACACAAGGAGTGTGATCAAGTCTGGAGAATTCTCTCCACATAAATATACTGGAGCTAAGAGCAAATTTATAATACTCTAAGCTTAGCAAGACCTCTGCTTCAAGGTCAGCCGGTATTGATCCAGTGGGATAACATCACGGCAGTCGCCCACGTAAACAGAAAGGGCGGCACAAGAAGCAGGAGGGCAGTGGCAAAACTGCAAGGATTTTTCGCTAGGCGGAAAATCATGTGATAGCACTGTCAGCAGTGTTCATTCCGGGAGTGGACGACTGGGAAGCAGACTTCCTCAGCACGACCTCCACCCGGGAGAGTGGGAACTTCATCGGGAAGTTTTCCGCATGATTGTGAACCGTTGGGAAAGACCAAAGGTGGACATGATGGCGTACCGCCCGAACAAAAAATGGGACAGGTATTGCGCCAGGTCACGAGACCTTCAGGCGATAGCTGTGGACGTCCTGGTAACACCGTGGGTGTAACAGTCGGTGTATGTGTTCCCTCCTCTGCTTCTCATAACCAAGGTATTGAGAATTATAAGACATAGAGGAGTAAGAACTATACTCGTGGCTCCGGATTGGCCAAGAGGGACTTGGTAACCGGAACTTCAAGAGATGCTCACAGAGGACTAATGGCCTCGGGAGCTAAGAAGGGATTTGCTTTCAGCAAGTACCATGTCTGTTCCAAGAGGAACCGTGGCATCGGCCTTTAAGAAAGGACCTGCTCCAGCAGGGACCTTGTCTGTTCCAAGACTTACCGCGACTGCGTTTGACGGCATGGCGGTTTGAACGCCGGATCCTAAGGGAAAAGGCATTCCGGAAGAGGTCATACCTACCCTGGTCAAAGCCAGGAAGGAGGTGACCGCACAACGTTATCACCACATGTGGTAAAAATATGTTGCGTGGGTGAGGCCAGGAAGGCCCCACGAAAAAATTTCAACTAGGTCGATTTCTGCACTTCCTGCAAACAGGAGTGTCTATGAGCCTCAAATTGGGGTCCATTAAGGTTCAAGTTTCGGCCCTATAGATTTTCTTCCAGAAAGAATTGGCTTCAGTTCCTGAAGTCCAGACGTTTGTCAAGGGAGTATTGCATATACAGCCCTTGTGTGCCTCCAGTGGCACCGTGGGATCTCAACGTAGTGTTGGGATTCCTCAAATCATATTGGTTTGAACCACTCAAATCTGTAGATTTGAAATATCTCACATGGAAAGTGACCATGCTGTTGGCCCTGGCCTCGGCCAGGCGATTGTCAAAATTGGCGGCTTTGTCTTACAAAAGCCCATATTTGATTTTCCATTCGGACAGGGCAGAACTGCGGACTCGTCCCCAGTTTCTTCCTAAGGTGGTGTCAGCGTTTCTCCTGAAACAACCTATTGTGGTGCCTGCGGCTACTAGGGACTTGGAGGACTCCAAGTTGCTAGACGTTGTCAGGGCCCTGAAAATATATATATATATATATAATTCCAGGACGGCTGGAGTCAGAAAGTCTGACTTGCTGTTTATATTGTAGGCACCCAAAAAGCTGGGTGCTCCTGCTTCTAAGCAGACTATTGCTCGTTGGATTTGTAGTACAATTCAGCTTGCACATTCTGTGGCAGGCCTGCCACAGCCAAAATCTGTAAATGCCCATTCCACAAGGAAGGTGGGCTCATCTTGGGCGGCTGCCCGAGGGGTCTCGGCTTTACAACTTTGCCGAGCAGCTACTTGGTCAGGGGCAAACACGTTTGCTAAATTCTACAAATTTGATACCCTGGCTGAGGAGGACCTGGAGTTCTCTCATTCGGTGCTGCAGAGTCATCCGCACTCTCCCGCCCGTTTGGGAGCTTTGGTATAATCCCCATGGTCCTGACGGAGTCCCCAGCATCCACTAGGACGTTAGAGAAAATAAGATTTTACTTACCGATAAATCTATTTCTCATAGTCCGTAGTGGATGCTGGGCGCCCATCCCAAGTGCGGATTGTCTGCATTACTTGTACATAGTTATTGTTACAAAAAAATCGGGTTATTATTGTTGTGAGCCATCTTTTTTAGAGGCTACTTCATTGTTATCATACTGTTAACTGGGTTCAAATCACAAGTTGTACGGTGTGATTGGTGTGGCTGGTATGAGTCTTACCCGGGATTCAAGATCCTTCCTTATTGTGTACGCTCGTCCGGGCACAGTACCTAACTGAGGCTTGGAGGAGGGTCATAGGGGGAGGAGCCAGTACACACAATGTGATCCTAAAAGCTTGCTTTTGTGCCCTGTCTCCTGCGGAGCCGCTATCCCCCCCATGGTCCTGACGGAGTCCCCAGCATCCACTACGGACTATGAGAAATAGATTTATCGGTAAGTAAAATCTTATTATTCCTGTCATAGAGAGGGACACTTTGCACGAGACTGTAAATCGAGAAACATACAAAAGTCTTATCAACCCCCTAGACAACGACACGACACACGACATTGGGAGCAGGGTCCGCAGAAACGGAGTTATGAGCCACATGCAGGGGAAACAAAAAGATACCCCCCGAACAGAGACTGGCAAGCCTCTGGTAGTTCCCATTTAACCCCTTCACAAGTAGTTGCTGCCAGCGGGATTCAGGAAGGTCACCATACCCAATAGGGGTGTGGCCATACCTGTAATCTGCAGCCAGTAAAATTGATTGCAAGTCTTGGAAGTGAACCCGAAATTGCAATTAATGTAGCTGGTAAATCATTAAACTTTCTTGTAGATACGGGGGCGGCCAAATCAGTGATAAATTCGACAGTGGGCATGAGAACCACTGGTAAGACAATTCCAGCCATGGGAGTAACGGGAGTAGTCCAGCACTACCCTGTTAGCAAACCAGCCGAGATTACAATAGGGCCTTTACATACCAAGCATTCCTTTTTGCTGGCTGCATCGGCACCGACAAATCTCCTGGGAAGAGACTTATTGTGTAAAATGGGGTGCGTCATTTATTGTACTCCTGAAGGTGTATTCTTGGACATACCTGAGAATCACGCTCAGGAAGTGCGAGACATGTTAGACTCCCCATCAAAATTAATGTCACATACCATTATGACAAATAGGACTCCATCCCAAGTAGAAGAAATGACATCCCAGATACCAGAGTCACTGTGGACTAAAGACGGACAAGACACTGGATTGATGGCAAACGTAGCTCCAGTAGTTGTGCAAGTAAAAGATGGTAGGATAGCTCCAAAAATCCCACAATACCCTCTGAAGCCAGAGGTGGAGTTAGGAGTATACCCAGTAATAGAGCGCTTGCTACAACAGGGCATTCTGGTAAGAACATCCAGCACAGCCAATAGTCCCATCTTCCCTGTTAAAAAGAGTGGGGGGAGGGGTTACAGGCTAGTGCAGGATCTAAGGGGGATTAACAAAATAGCTGAGAGTCAGTTCCGTAGTGCCAAATCCAGCTGTCATCCTTATGCAAATCCCTCCCACTGCGAAATTTTTCACTGTTATTGACCTCTGCTCCGCTTTCTTTTCGGTACCTCTGCACCCTGACAGCCAATATTTGTTTGCATTTACATACAGAGGAGTCCAATACACATGGACTCGATTACCACAAGGTTTCATAGACAGTCCAAGTATATTTTCCCAGGCTTTGCATGATTGTTTACAGTCTTTTCAACCAGAGAGTGGATCAGTATTGATACAGTATGTGGATGATTTACTACTGTGTTCAGATTCATTGGAAGCGTCCCTGAAAGATACGAAACAGCTCCTGTTTTATCTTTCAGACACAGGACACAAGGTTTCCAAAGACAAGTTGCAATTATGCCAAACTAAAGTAAAATATTTGGGACACTGTCTAACACAAGGACTGAGACACCTGACCGCTGATAGAATTCAAGCAATTAGAGACATGACTCTGCCACAAACCCAGCAACAGATCAGAACGTTTTTAGGAATGTGTGGGTATTGCCGTAACTGGATCCCAGGATTTTCCATTCTAGCATTACCTTTGCAGGAGATGGTTTCCTCAAACAAGCCTGATCGGATTTCGCACACAGACGAGTCCGAGATGGCATTTGAGAGACTTAAACAGTGCCTAACGCAGGCACCAGCATTAGGTATGCCAGACTATGGGAAACCCTTTGAGCTGTACGGAACAGAAAGTGCTGGTTGCGCAGCAGGCGTCCTAACCCAAAAGCACGGTGATGCCAGCAGGCCGGTAGCATACTACAGCGCTCAGCTAGATACGGTAGCGCGATCCCTCCCCACATGCTTGCGAAGCGTTGCTGCGATAGCATTGCTAGTAACGAAAAGCGAAGATGTAGTGCTAGGTCACAACCTCACAATTCATACACCACATGCAGTGTCAGCCTTGCTAAATTCTGCCCAAACCAGACACGTCTCATCAGCGCGGTTTACAAGATGGGAATTGGCACTAATGGCCCCCGTAAACATCACCATAAGGAGATGCAGTGCATTAAATCCTGCAACATATCTCCCAGGTGTGCCTGGACAGGCACAAAGGGTGGAGGATGAGAGTGGTGGGGAAGGAGAATTTAATACAAAGGAGGACACACATGATTGTATGGAATATTTGACCCAAAATTTTACCGCAAGGCCTGACATCAGTGACAACCCACTGGAAGATGTAGATCTTACCTTCTACACGGATGGTAGTTGTCACAGACAGTCGGACTCGGGAGACTTGTGTACTGGATACGCAGACGTAGATGACCAAGGCACCATAGAAGCAGAACCGCTAGGCCCTCCTCACTCAGCCCAGGTTGCTGAACTGGTCGCCCTAACCAGAGCATGTGAATTGGCTAAGGGCAAATCAGCCAATATCTACACCGACTCTAGATACGCATTCGGGGTAGTCCATGATTTCGGAGCCCTATGGCGCCTCAGAAATTTCATGACGGCAGCTGGTACACCGGTAGCGCATGCAGCTCACATAAAAAGGCTTCTAACAGCGATACAGGAACCCGACAGAGTGGCTGTTATCAAGTGTAAAGCACACACATATAGCCAGGACCCAGTATCACTTGGTAACAGCCGAGCAGACGAAGCTGCTAAGTTAGCAGCTGGTACCCCCAGACAGACAGACACCACACAACTGATGGTATTTAATACCATCAACACACAGAAGCTGTGTGAAATGCAAAATTTGTGTTCCACACAGGAAAAGGCAGTCTGGAAGGCAAAGGGATATGGCCAGGAGTCCTCAGGACTCTGGACGGATGGACAAAGTAAACCAGTGGCCCCCAGAGCATATCTTCCATGTTTAGCTGAGGCAGCACACGGGCTGACTCATCTGGGCAAGGAGGGAATGTGCAAGTTGGTAAGAGCATATTGGTGCGCCCCAGGATTTTCATCTCATGCAGGTAAGAGAGCAATGTCATGCCTTACCTGCTTGAGAAAGAATATCGGAAAGGCAATACCAACAGAACCATCTCATATCCCACCTACAGGCGGCCCTTTCCAGGTAATACAGATTGACTTTATACAATTACCCCCTTGTCGAAATTTGAAATATGTACTTGTTTGTATAGATGTATTCTCAAATTGGGTCAAAGCATTTCCGGCGGCCACAAATACCGCTATGTTCACTGCTAAGAAAATTGTGCAGGAATTTGTATGTAGATATGGTATCCCTAGAATTATCGAAAGTGATAGGGGTACCCATTTTACAGGTGATGTCTTTCAAGAAATGTGTAAGTTGATGGGAATTGATAGCAAGCTGCACACTCCATACCGTCCACAGGCGAGTGCGAAGGTGGAAAGAGTGAACAGCACTATTAAAAATAAACTGAGCAAAGTTATGGCAGAAACAGGATTGACATGGCCAGAAGCTTTACCCATTGTGCTATACAGCAATCAGGTCCCCTCTTAATCTGTCTCCCTTTGAAATCTTGTTTGGTCGACAACCGCATGTTATGATTAACCCTCAGGATGATTTGAAGTGTAACAATGAAGTGACTGTAAAGTACCTGATTAACATGAGTAAACAGCTAAGGAATCAAAATGATAATTTGAAGTTAGTGATTCCTGATTTACCAGATAGTAATTGTCATGACATTGAACCTGGGGATTATGTAATGATACGGAATTTTCTACGCTCAGGTTGCCTTATTGACAGATGGGAAGGACCATACCAAGTCTTATTGACTAGCACTACAGCATTGAAGGTTGGCGAGAGAGAGACTTGGGTTCATTCGTCCCATTGTAAGAAGGTTGCTGATCCAGAGAGGTCCCGTGATAAGGAACAGACGGTAGAGGAAGTTGTATCACTCTGAGTGTCTGTTCCAGGAGGACTGAGGCGGCACCTGAGCATTGAAAATCACAAGATCAAAAGCAGTTGTCGATTCCCTGTTCCCTTTTATTGTTTTTCTCCACTTCCCATCCCCTCTCCCTCAAATTATTTTTTCCCCCTTCTCATTCTTCTTCGTTTCCTCCTATAAGATGGACTTGCCCCAAGAGACTGTGATCCGGATTTTCCTGTTGACCATGATGTTGACCAGAGCAGTCTGTTCCGGCGAGAGTACCATGGAGGTCGAGAAAGGTTCTGGAATGGGTTCTGATGACAAAGATGGAGGCGTAGTTTTCCAAGAACAACTTAACCAACAAGTAAAGGCGAGTATCAGAAAACGATCCGATAGCATTGACAATAGAAGGAATTGTGAAGGATTGTTAGCTGAAGAAAACTGTATCTGTAGGCTCTGTGACAATGTAGTTGAGGATGGGTGCATCAAGAAATGCCAATCCAGTTTTAATATCCACATGGACCGGCACCCCTTGAGTGACTATCACTCCTTAGTGGGTAGTGTGTTAAATCAAACAGATTGTTGGGTATGCTCTCAAGTACCTCAAGGTCATAGCAAATCAGGACTAGTACCATTTCCTTTAACGGTAGGGGAGGTACTTGAGCTAAAGGGTGGGAGACTGGTGGACAGGAGGTTTAATATCTCCAGTCCTCCTAGTTTGAAGCTCCACCAATATCATGTGGATAGATCCCTAATATGTTTTAACATTTCCAATCCCCGAAAGCCGGGAAATTGGGAAGTGTCATGGAGTAACCAAACCATGACCTTTTCATATAGAGCAGATAGAATGCCGACAGATACAGAGCTTATACGCCACATAGCCAGTAGAGAAAAATCTTTCCGATATAGGTATACCCTAGGAAGTAGGATTACGAGAGTTGGAGAGGTATCACCAGGATACTGTGCACATATCGTACAAACTGATACGTGTACCAGACAGATGGGAGAATTAGGGTTAGGAGATTTCACATGGAAGATGTGTAATATGGTTATGTCCTACTCCGTCCCATATGTTCTCCCCGATGATGCATATTTCATATGCGGGAGGAAGGCGTATAAGTGGCTTGCCCCAAACTCTGAAGGATTGTGTTATATTGGAAAAGTACTGCCTGAAGTAATGACTGTATCACATGCCAAAATGAAAGATATACACCGTGGTGCCCAAGCTCCTTATACTCACACCCACTACGAGCACGTAGTTAAAAGGCAACTGACAGAAAGGACAGAGCATTTGGCCTCTGACATGATCCATGAATCCACCGGGATTCAGGTCCTACTTGCGTTAGATTTCACTCGCACCGCTAGAGGAGTGCTGAACTATAGATATATCTCTGCGCTTGCAAATTTGTTAGACAATATCACAGAAATGTATGATGACACGTTTAGGTATACTGGAAGAGAACTTCAAGCTTATAAAATAGAACTGGTTCAGCATAGAATGGTTCTTAATTATCTCACAGCAGTAACAGGTGGATATTGTGTCACACTGGCAACGCAGTACGGCGTGAAATGCTGCACATATATAACGAATAGTACCGAGGATCCGGTCGAGGTCATAGACCAAAAGATGGACGATATTCTCCAATTAAAGTGGGAATTTCGCAGGAGACACAATCTCACCCTTGTTGCTGTGGGTAATGAGCTGACTGGTTGGGTGTCATGGTTGAACCCGCGAAATTGGTTCTCTGGTTTAGGAGAATGGGCTCAAGGAGTCATAATGGATGTAGGGAAGTTTCTCCTATGTATCTTAGGTGTTGTCATAACGATTGGCTTGATGTTTAGATGCGGTCAGGCTTTAATGAAGTGCAAACGTAGTACCAGGGTAATGAGTCTAAGGAGTGAGGAAATTGTAATTCCAATGGATTTGATTTATGACCCAACTGTAGAAACAATGATGTGATGAAAATGCGATTATACGGTCCGTTTCTTTCACCTGTTTTTCCGTTTTTTCCAAGGTAAAAAGACCCACTTTTGACGAGGAATTTGATGACCCTGTATACAGACAACTGATGGATTAAAGAAGAAGTTTTGACAACCTTATACACAGATATTTGATGAACTATGCCATAGACCCCCAGTTTCCCTAGAAATTTTAAAATTACGCTAGCCCAACACTTTTGTAAGTCTATGGACATTGACAAAGCTTTTTGCCCACACCTTTTGGCAAAAGCCCAAAGAAGACTGCATTCAACAGACGCCGAACAAGACTTCAACCGACAAATGTTCATTAACCTGACATAGAATACCACTGCATTTACCATAATTGTGTCTTATCTTCATCTCTACAACCTTCAGGTAATTACACACATAGTCGATAGGGAATACCCGCACAGATATCAGCAATCACATATTCCCACATTCATGTATCATCAACTAAAATGTGCTCCCCCATTTTGTTACAACCACAGCCGAAAAGAGCTCGGTAAAGTTTGACAGCCCATCCACAGACCCGTACCACGGGATAAGAAGGAATTCGAATGTATACTTCGCAATACCTCGAAGCTTGATTTAAAACACGTACGGCACGATGATACATGACCCCCCCAAACATGGATTCATACACACATGCTTCTGCTATCTCAATAGGTCATACCCTTTTCCTACCTTCTCCTCTCCTCCCCTACCCAATCATAGAAATGTATTTACACTTGACATATATTTTTCTCTTTTTAAAATGTTTTAGGAAGTGGCAGTTATTGTTGACTGCCAAAGGGTGGACTGTCAAAGTCAGTAAAATATCACGCTACACACTGCCATATTTGCACCTCATGCGAGTGCCTGTTGCATGTTCATGAGCCCTGCCGTGCGTGCGCATACTCGCTGTTGCGTGCACCCGCGGGCGCACAGTGTGCGCATTTACGGTAAAGTTTGTGTGCGTCTGGCGGGCGACTCGTTCGTAACATATTTTCTCTAACGTCCTAGTGGATGCTGGGGACTCCGTCAGGACCATGGGGAATAGCGGGCTCCGCAGGAGACAGGGCACATCTAAAAAAGCTTTTAGGTCACATGGTGTGTACTGGCTCCTCCCCCCATGACCCTCCTCCAAGCCTCAGTTAGGTTTTTGTGCCCGTCCGAGAAGGGTGCAATCTAGGTGGCTCTCTTAAAGAGCTGTGTAGAAAAGTTTTTTTTTAGGTTTCATTCAGTGATTCCTGCTGGCAACAGGATCACTGCAACGAGGGACTTAGGGGAGAGATCTCCAACTCACCTGCGTGCAGGATGGATTGGGATCTTAGGCTACTGGACACTGAGCTCCAGAGGGAGTCGGAACACAGGTCAGCCTGGGGTTCGTCCCGGAGCCGCGCCGCCGATCCCCCTTACAGACGCTGAAGAAGACGGCAGAACGGAGGTCCGGAAACAGGCGGCAGAAGACTTCACAGTCTTCATGAAGGTAGCGCACAGCACTGCAGCTGTGCGCCATTGTTGTCACACGGCTCACTGACCTAGTCACGGAGGGTGCAGGGCGCTGCTGGGGGCGCCCTGGGCAGCAATATAAGTACCTTATTGGCAAAATAAATACATCACATATAGCCATTAAGGCTATATGTATGTATTTTAACCCAGGCCAGTTCTTAAAAACCGGGAGAAAAAACCCGCCGAAAAAGGGGCGGAGCTTATTCTCCTCAGCACACAGCGCCATTTTCCCTCACAGAAAGGCTGAGGGGAAGGCTCCCATGCTCTCCCCTGCACTGCACTACAGAAACAGGGTTAAAACAGAGAGGGGGGGGCACTGATTTGGCGATATAAATATATATTAAATGCTATAAGGGAGGAACACTTTTATAAAGGTTGTCCCTGTATAATTATAGCATTTTGGTGTGTGCTGGCAAACTCTCCCTCTGTCTCCCCAAAGGGCTAGTGGGTCCTGTCCTCTATCAGAGCATTCCCTGTGTGTGTGCTGTATGTCGGTACGTGTGTGTCGACATGTATGAGGGAAATGTTGGTGAGGAGGCGGAGCAAATTGCCTGTAATGGTGATGTCACTCTCTAGGGAGTCGACACCGGAATGGATGGCTTACTTGTGGAAGTACGTGATCATGTCAACACGCTGCGAGCCGGTTGACGACATGAGACGACCGGCAAACAAATTAGTACCTGTCCAGGCGTCTCAGACACCGTCAGGGGCTTGTAAAAACGCCCATTTACCTCAGGGACACTGACTCCAGTGTCGACGGTGAAGAAACAAACGTATTTTCCTTTAGGGCCACACGTTACATGTTAAGGGCATGAAGGAGGTGTTACATATTTCTGATACTACAAGTACCACAAATAAGGGTATTTTGTAGGGTGTGAATAAACTACTTGTAGTTTTGCCTGAATCAGATAAATTAAATGAAGTGTGTGATGATACGTGGGGTTCCTCCGATAGAAAGTTATGGGCAGTATACCCTTTCCCGCCAGAAGTAAGGGCGAGTTGGGAAACACACCTTAGGGTGGATAAGGCGCTCACACGCTTATAAAAACAAGTGGCGTTACCGTCTCCAGATACGGCCGCCCTCAAGGAGCCAGCTGATAGGAAGCTGAAAAATAGCCTAAGAAGTATATACACACATACTGGTGTTATACTACGACCAGCAATCGCCTCAGACTGGATGTGCAGCGCTGAGGGGGCTTGGTCGGATTTCCTGACTGAAAATTTTGATACCCTTGACAGGGACAAGATTTTATTGTCTATAGAGCATTTTAAGGATGCATTTCTATATATGCGTGATGCGCAGAGGGATATTTGCATTCTGGCATCAAGAGTAAATGTGATGTCCATATCTGCCAGACGAAGACACGACAGTGGTCAGGTGAGGCAGTTTCCAGACGGCACATGGAAGTATTGCCGTATAAAGGGGCGGTCCATCGGACCTGGTGGCCATGGCGACAGCTGAAAAATCCACCTTTTGTTCCCCGAGTCACATCTCAGCAGAAAAGGACACAGTCTTTTCAGTCTCAGTCCTTTCGTCCCCATACGGGCAGGCGGGCAAAGGCCAGTCATATCTGCCCAGTGGTAGAGGAAAGGGAAGAAGACTGCAGCAAGCAGCCCATTCCCAGGAACAGAAGCCCTTCACAGCTTCTGCCAAGTTCGCAGCATGACGCTGGGGCAGTACAAGTGGACTCAGGTGCGGTAGGGGGTCATCTCAAGAGTTTCAGCACGCAGTGGGCTCACTCGCAAGGGGACTCCTGGATCCTACATGTAGTATCCCAGGTGTACATTGGAAATTCGAGACGTCTCCTCCTCACAAGTTCCGGAAGTCTGTTTTACCAACGTCTACCTCCGACAGGGAGGCAGTATTGGAAACAATTCACAGGCTGTATTCCCAGCAGGTGATAATCAAAGTACCCCTCCTACAACAAGGGAGGGGGTATTATTCCACACTATATTGTGGTACTGAAGCCAAACGGCTCGGTGAGATCTGGAATATTTGAACACTTACATACAAGCGTTCAAATCAAGATGGAGTCACTCAGAGCAGTGATAGCGAACCAGGAAGAAGGGGACGAGATGGTGTCACTGGATATCAGGGACATTTACCTACATGTCCAAATTTGCCCTTCTCACCAAGGGTACTTCAGGTTCGTGGTACAGAACTGTCACTATCAGTTCAGACGCTGCCGTTTGGATTGTCCACGGCGCCTCGGGTCTTTACCAAGGTAATGGCCGAAATGATGATTCTTCTTAAAAGAAACTTGGACGCTTTCCTGATAAGGGCAAGGTCCAGAGAACAGTTGGAGGTCGGAGTAGCACTATCTTTAATAGTTCTACGACAGCACGAGTGGATTCTAAATATTCCAAAATCGTAGCTTTTCCGAGGACACGTCTACTGTTCCTAGGGATGATTCTGGACACAGTCCAGAAAAAGGTGTTTCTCCCAGAGGAGAAAGCCAGGGAGTTATCCGAGCTAATCGGGATCCTCCTAAAACCAGGAAAAGTGTCAGTGCATCATTGCACAAGAGTCCTGGTAAAAATGGTGGCTTATTACGAAGCAATTCCATTCGGCAGATTTCACGCAAGAACTCTTCAGTGGGATCTGCTGGACAAATGGTCCGGATCGCATCTTCAGATGCATCAGCGGATAACCCTATATCCAAGGACAAGGGTGTCTCTCCTGTGGTGATTACAGAGTGCTCATCTTCTAGAGGGCCACAGATTCAGCATTCAGGATTGGATGCTGGTGACCACGGAGGCCAGCCTGAGAGGCTGGGGAGCAGTCACACAGGGAAAAAATTTCCAGGAAAGTGTGATCAAGTCTGGAGAATTCTCTCCACATAGATGGAGCTAAGAGCAAAATTATAAGGCTCTAAACTTAGCAAGACCTCTGCTTCAAGGTCAGCCGGTATTGATCCAGTGGGATAACATCACGGCAGTCGCCCACGTAAACAGAAAGGGCGACACAAGAAGCTGGAGGGCAGTGAAAAAACTGCAAGGATTTTTCGCTAGGCGGAAAATCATGTGATAGCACTGTCAGCAGTGTTCTCTCCGGGAGTGGACGACTGGGAAGCAGACTTCCTCAGCAGGCATGACCTCCACCTGGGAGAGTGGGAACTTCATAGGGAAGTTTTTCCGCATGATTGTGAGCCATTGGCAAAGACCAAAGGTGGAAATGATGGCGTCCCGCCCGAACAAAAAACGGGACAGGTATTGCGCCAGGTCATGAGACCTTCAGGCGATAGCTGTGGATGTCCTGGTAACACCGTGGGTGTAACAGTCGGTGTATGTGTTCCCTCCTCTGCTTCTCATAACCAAGGTATTGAGAATTATAAGACATAGAGGAGTATGAACTATACTCGTGACTCCGGATTGGCCAAGAGGGACTTGGTACCCGGAACTTCAAGAGATGCTCACAGAGGACTAAGGGCCTGGGGAGCTAAGAAGGGACTTGCTTCAGCAGGTACCATGTCTATTCCAAGACTTACCGCGGCTGCGTTTGACGGCATGGCGGTTGAATGCCGGATCCTGAAGGAAAAAGGCATTCCATAAGAGGTCATACCTACCCTGGTCAAAGCCAGGAAGGAGGTGATCGCACAACGTCATCACCACATGTGGTGAAAATATGTTGCGTGGGTGAGGCCAGGAAGGCCCCACGAAGAAAATTCAACTAGGTCGATTTCTACACTTCCTGAAAACAGGAGTGTTTTGAGCCTAAAATTGGGGTTCTTTAAGGTTTTAAGTTTCGGCCCTGTAGAATTTCTTCCGAAAAGAATTGACTTCAGTTCCTGAAGTCCAGATTGTCAAGGGAGTATTGCATATACACCCCTTTTTGTGCCTCTAGTGGCACCGTGGGATCTCAACATAGTGTTGGGATTCCTTAAAATCATATTGGTTTGAACCGCTCAAATCTGTGGATTTGAAATATATCACATGGAAAGTGAACATGCTGTTGACCAATATCTCACATGGACAGTGACCATGCTGTTGGTCCTGGCCTCGGCCAGGCGTTTGTCAGAATGGGCGGCTTTGTCTTGCAAAAGCCCATATTTAATTTTCCATTCGGACAGGGCAGAACTGGGACTCGTCTCCAGTTTTCTTCCTAAGGGGGTGTCAGGTTTTTCACCTGAAACAACCTATTATGGTGCCTGCGGCTTCTAGGGACTTGGAGGACTCCAAGTTACTAGACGTTGTCAGGACCCTAAAAATATATATATATATATAGTTTAGGACGGCTGGAGTCAGAAAGTCTGACTTGCTGTTTATATTGTATGCACCCAACAAGATGGGTGCTCCTGCGTCTAAACAGACGATTGCACGTTGGATCTGTAGCACAATCCAACTTGCACATTCTGTGGCAGGCGTGCCACAGCCTAAATCTGTAAAGGCCCACTCCACTAGGAAAGTGGGCGCATCTTGGGCGGCTGCCCAAGGGGTCTCGGCATTACAACTTTGCCGAGCAGCTACGTGGTCAGGGGAGAACACGTTTGTAAAATTTTACAAATTTGATACTCTGGCTAAGGAGGACCTGGAGTTCTCTCATTCGGTGCTGCAGAGTCATCCGCACTCTCCCGCCCGTTTGGGAGCTTTGGTATAATCCCCATGGTCCTGACGGAGTCCCCAGCATCCACTAGGACGTTAGAGAAAATAAGAATTTACTTACCGATAATTCTATTTCTCGTAGTCCGTAGTGGATGCTGGGCGCCCATCCCAAGTGCGGTTTGTCTGCAATGCTTGTACATAGTTATTGTTACAAAAATCGGGTTATTCTTGTTGTGAGCCATCTTTTCAGAGGCTACTTCGTTTTGTTATCATACTGTTAACTGGGTTCAGATCACAAGTGGTACGGTGTGATTGGTGTGGCTGGTATGAGTCTTACCCGGGATTCAAGATCCTTCCTTATTGTGTACGCTCGTCCGGGCACAGTACCTAACTGAGGCTTGGAGGAGGGTCATGGGGGGAGGAGCCAGTACACACCATGTGACCTAAAAGCTTTTTTAGATGTGCCCTGTCTCCTGCGGAGCCCGCTATTCCCCATGGTCCTGACGGAGTCCCCAGCATCCACTACGGACTACGAGAAATAGAATTATCGGTAAGTAAATTCTTATTTTAACTATATAATGTATTTTGTAGACTATGGTCCCTTTGATAGAATCTGAAAGTTTAGTTAAGGTAGCATGTTCATAGACAGAGAGATCCCTCTTTGTTTGATACGAAGGGTCAGACAAGGGTTATACAGTGGTGTTTAGTATCCATCGGAAGAGTATTTAATTAGCAATATTCCGGTGTTGGTTTGAAGCAGATTAATCGCTCGTGCGAATAGTTATGGACATAAGAAGTTTATGTACTTTTACTATTATTTGCACTTACTTATCCATGCGGCGGGAAACCTAGTTTCCCACCCACCTGAGCAGTTGGAAATAGTCACAGCCCACCTGTATGAATCAACCTATGACCTTTTGTTATAATGCGAAGACGAATTCCTGTGTCCAATGAACAATGAGATTGTAGGGACCATTGAATTGTATTGTATGTGGGGCATAAATAGACAAGCCGATCATATCCAGCTCTCACTCTTCAACGGTTCTCATTGCTGATAATCGGGAGCTGGATATCCAGAGGCGCATGCGATTGTTTCCCTTGAGCGTAAGTTTTCTCCGCAATCATATTGTCTTTATTGGTATTGTGGGCCATATCTCTCTCTCTCTCTCTCTTCTCCTCTTTCTCTCATTTTCCCTTAAACGTACTTGTATTGTATTGTATTTCCTGTGTAGTTATCTGGTTAGTTAGTCTATGTTATATTGGTAGTGTATGACTTGTATGGTATTATTCTTTTGCAAGTATAACATTCATATAAGGCGTTAGACCCTAAGCCCGGTATTTGTGTATTTCTTATAGTGTTAAGTATTCTCAGAGCGTCGGAGACGCTCGAACAGCTTTAAGTTAATAAGGTTACATTGTGTTGCATCTACACCCCACCATTACACAAAGGTTTTTCTGTATAATACATTGTTCATGGTTTACATGTAAAGGTTTAACGTTGTGAGCGTCTGCGCCGCTGGTGATCTCCTCGTGGTCCCGAGCGTCCGCTACGCTATAGCGAACCATAACGTTAGTCGGCAGCCAATAGCGGGCCTGCCTGTGATCTCTTGGCCGTGAGCGAACGTAACGCGTGAGCGTCTCGACTACGGCTAAGCGATTGTTACGCAACGTGCGTACCCTTACGGTACTCCAGACGTCAATAGCGTACAGTGTTCTTAGGCCTCTTAAAGGGTTTTAAGTAAGATAAATATTTAGCTTTATCAGTTTCCTAATACAATTACCCTGTGATATACATCCAGTTCTTACTGTGTACTGTTATATCTATTGTTATATAGCTGTGTAAGCTAGTCCAGTGCAGTATTATTGTTAGTAATAACCTCTGCATTGTACAGACTGTGACTATTTGTGTGTGCATTTGATAGCTGAGTGGTGTCCATTTCGTGCCTTTCACTCAACCTGCTATCCCTATATTCTATAACCTGAGGGGGCTTGGTGCGTCAGGTTTTATCTAATATAGGATTTTCACAAAGATATACTGTATTACTTATTTTTCTCTGTGATTTAGTCACCATATCTCTCCTTTATCTATGCTGGTAGTGACTACACTGCGCAGGGGTTTGGGCTAGAGGTATTGTGCTGCTGACAAATTGTACTGTGTTACCTGATACTGCAAGTTATATCATGTCTGCTTCTGAGGGTAACGGTTCTGGGGCTGAACACACTGCCGGTGTTGCTGAAGCTGCAGATACCTATGAGGAGAATATAGCAGCTTTGGGCTCTGGTTCTGGGGGCTCCTTGCCCCCCAGTGGGACAGTGGCAACGGGGGCAAATAATGACACGCCGTGGGCCGCTTTTTCCACGCTTCTGCATACGCTAGTTCATAAACTAACACCCCTGACAATGCCAAATTCCCTTGTCGTATAAACAACCCTTTATGAAGCTAAGAACACTGTACGCTGTTTGCTTAAGAAATACCGTATGGGTACGCTATCTGCGTAACGATCGCTAAGCCGTAGGCGAGACGCTCAAGCGTCACGTTCGCTCACGGCCCAGTGATCACAGGACACGTTATTGGTTATGTCTAGGGGAATGATTCGCTGTAGCGTAGCCTACGCTCGAGACCACGAGGAGGTCACCAGCGATGCAGACGCTCACAACACTATACCTTTATGTTAAAACCTTATACCAATGAAATACACTGAATACCTTAATGTGAGTACAGGGTGTAAGTGCAACCTTGTGTAACCTGACTAACTACAAAGCTGCTTGAGCGTCACCGACGCTCAAGTGAACACTTAACACTATAGAAAATACACAGATACTGGTTTAGGTTCCAAAGCCTATTAACTGTATCATATCTAATATACTTGTAAAAGGGGATAACAGTACAAATGATACACTACAATATAACAGAGACTTCCTAACCACAGAACTAAACAATAAATACAAAAAGACAATACTATTCTGACCTAAATGCAATACAATACAATACTATCTAATACAATACAATACTAGCCTAGTCTAGGGGAGATATGAGAGAAAAGAAGAGAGAGAGAGAGAGAGAAATTGGCTCACAGAAAGACAATGATTACATTAAATAAGAGACAACATGGTTGCAGATAAAACTACACATGTGAGAGACAATCGCTGCGCAGTTAGTCAATGCTGAATACAGCATGGGATGGAAGCTAGACTCCATTTTGAGAAACCTCCACTTGATTCCAAAGACCACACCACATGCCTGAAAGGGGGAGGGGAAGACATCCAGCAGCAGCCATTTTAGATTTGCAGGTCCAAACACATGGCACCACAATCACATAGCAGAAAACACAAGACTCCATTTTATTCCAAAATGTCCAAGCCTCAAAACAATGCATATGTTCTGATTTTACAATTCCAAACCATCTAAATCACCTTTCACAATGTAATCCAACTTCCTAGAACCATCTCATAATTTCACATCCCAAACAACTTCAGTCTCTCACTAACCAGAGCATATTCATCACAAGACCAGATCACAATGTAATTAACACAAACGTAACTGCATGGTGGTATTTATGATTAACAGGATATATAGTATAACTAACCAGCACAATCTATTTTAAATCTCCATAGGCAAACAAATACCACAAATACTATGCTACAGATGGTATACTGTTCCAATTTATCACAGACTTCACAGAGTATCCACAAACACCCAACAATCACACAACCAAGTTACAATATCCTATTTAAACCAGAAAGCAATATGTCTATATTTCCTTCTATAGCCATGTGATTCTATACTTAGCCTTTGGGAAGGAATTCTGTCCTGGGGATGTAGCCGCCATGCTGCTTGATGCTAGCTTAGTTCTGAGTGTCAGTCAGCCCTGTGATCTCCAGTGGGTATATCATACCTGCATTCCAGCTGTGGGGGTGTGTCAACCACAGGAAGTGTGTGTCCCTCCCAGCATGTGAGCCAGCTGCATCAGTGGCCTTGGTTATGTAACACAATGGGTGATGACCAACACATTCCTGTCTAGTGAGAAGCTATTGTTTGGCGAATACAAAACAGAATCCTGTCTGGGTTTTGTTCTATATTCATGATGTCCACTTTCAGTTGAGACAATGACATCTCAGCCCTCATTCTCCTGTATACAAATCCAGCCCCATTTGTAAACACAGGTGTTGGCCCTCCTTATTGAGTCTCAAAAGCTCAGTGTAATTAAAGGCTATTGTACTCCGTCTGCGGGAAAGATACTGATTTGGAGTACAATTGATCTTCAATTACTATTCCTGTGTTTACCTTATGCATGTGTAGATATGAGGCCCTCTTAACATGCAAACTATTGTTTGGGGGATCTCTGAGGTCAAAGAGACATTTGAGACCTACTGATGCCTGTCTCCAACTGTTCAGATGCATGACTAAGTAAGAACAAATAATAATAAATAAATGGACATAACTTCTTATGTCCATAACTATTCGCACGAGCAATTAATACGCTCCAAACCAACACCGGAATATTGCTAATTAAATACTCTTCCGATGGGTACCAAACACTGCTGTATGATTCCTGTTAGACCCTTCGTACGATGCAAAGAGGGATTCCTCAGCTCAGGGACATTCTATTTTAACCAAACTTTCAGAATCTATCAAAGGGACCATGATCTATAAACTACATTAATTGTGAACATATGTAACGTATGAATCGCACGCTATGACTACATAAACTCTACCGTAAATACGCATACCGTGCGCCTGCGGGTGCCCGCGGCTGTGAGTATGTGTACGTACGGGAGAGCGTACGCCTGCGCAGCGCGGACATGAATGAGGTGCAAATATGGCAACGTGCATAGAGACATTTTTCTGACTTCGACAGTCCACCCTTTGGCAGTCAATAATAACTGCCACAAAACGTTTAAGGAGAAAAATGTAAGTCAGGGGTTAATTGATTTCCATGGTGGGGTAAGGAAGAAGAGAGGAGTAGGTGTGAAAAGGGTATGACCTAGTGAGAGAGTAGAAGCATGTGTGTATGAGTCCATGTTTGGAGGGTCATGTATCATCGTGCCGTACGTGTGGTAAATCAAGCTTCGAGGTATTGCGAAGTATACATTTGAATTCCTTCTTATCCTGTGGTACAGGTCTGTGGATGGGCTGTCAAACTCTACCGAGCTCATTTCGGCTGTGGTTGTAACAAAATGGGGATGCACATTTTAGTTGATGATACATGAATGGGGGAGGTATGTGGTTGCTGATATCTGTGCCTGTATTCCCTATCGACTATGTGTGTTATTACCTGAGGGTTGTAGAGATGAAGATAAAGAACACTTATGGAGAATGCAATGATATTCTATGTCAGGGAAATGTACATCTGTCGTTGAGGTTGTGTTCGGTATCTGTTGAGAGTCGTCTTCTTTGCGCTGTATTGCTCCTTAGGCATGAGCAAATAGCTTTGTCTGAGCCATCAGATTTACAAAAAATGTTGGGCTAGCGTGAGTTTAAAAGTACTAGGGAAACTGGGGATCCATGGCAAAGTTCATCAAGTGTCCATATCATAGGTTGTCAAAACTTCATCTTTGGTGCTTGTCTGTTGTCTGTATAGCGTCTCGTCAACTTCCACGTCCAAGGGGGTCTTTGCATCTTGGAGAAAAGCAGAAAAACAGGTGAAAGAAACGGACCGTATCATCGCATTTTCATCACATTCTGGTTTCTATTATTGGGTCATAAATCAAATCCAGGTTAATTACAGTTTCCTCGCTCCTCAAGCTCATCACTTTTGTACTTTGCTTGCACCTCATTAAAGCCTGCCCGCATCTAAATATCAATCCAATTGATATAACGACACCCAAGATACATAGTAGAAACTTTCCAACATCCTTTATGACTCCTTGAGCCCATTCTCCCAAACCGGAGAACCAATTTCGCGGGTTCAACCATGACACCCAACTAGTCAGCTCATTACCTACAGCAGCAAGGGTGAGATTGTGTTTTCGACGAAATTCCCACTTCAATTGGAGAATATCGTCCATCTTTTGGTCTATGACCTCTACCGGATCCTCGGTGCTATTTGTGATATACGTGCAACACTTTATGCCGTACTGTGTTGCCAATGTAACACAGTATCCGCCTGTTACTGCTGTAAGATAATTAAGAACCATCCTATGCTGAACTAGTTCTGTTTTGTAAGCTTGAAGTTCTCTTCCAGTGTATCTAAACGTGTCATCATACATTTCAGTGATATTATCTAACAAATTGGCGAGTGCGGAAATGTATCTATAATTCATCACTCCTCGAGCGGTACGAGTGAAATCTAACGCTACCAGAACCTGAATCTCGGTGGATTCATGGATAAGATCGGAGGCCGGATGCTCTAACCTTTCTGACAGTTGTCTTTTAACTCGGTGCTCGTAATGAGTGTGAGTATAAGGAGCTTGGGCACCACGGTGTATGTCCTTCATTTTGTCATGTGTAACAGTCATCACTTCAGGCAATACTTTTCCAATATAACACAATCCTTCAGAGTTTGGGGCAAGCCACTTGTACGCCTTTCTCCCACATATGAAATATGCGTCATCGGGGAGAACATATGGGACGGAGAAGGACATGACCATGTTACAAACCTTCCAGGTGAAATCTCCTGACCCTAATTCTTCCATCTGCCTAATGCACGTATCAGTTTGTATGATATGTGCACAGTATCCTGGTGATACCTCTCCAACTCTAGTAATCCTATTTCCTAAGGTATATCGATACCGGAAAGATTTTCCTCTACTGGCTATGTGGCGTACGAGCTCTGTATCTGTAGGCATTCTATCTGCTCTGTGTGAAAAGGTCATGGTAAGGTTGCTCCATGACACTTCCCAATTTCCCGGTTTTCTTGGATTGGAGATGTTAAAACATATGAGGGACCTATCCACATGGTATTGGTGGAGCTTCAAACTAGGAGGGCTGGAGATATTAAACCTCCGGTCCACCGGTCTCCCACCACTTAGCTCAAGTACCTCCCCTAACGTTAAAGGAAATGGTACTAGCCCTGATTTGCTGTGACCCTGAGGTACTTGAGAGCATACCCAACAATCTGTTTGGTTTAACACGTTACCCACTAGAGAGTGATAGTCACTCAATGGATGCCGGTCCATATGGATATTAAAACTGGATTGGCATTTCTTTGTTACAGAGCCTACAGATACAACTTTCTTTTTGAACTAACATTCCTTCACAGTTGTTTACAAATAACATGGTTGTTAGATCGTGCCCGGTACTCGCCTTTGCTTGGTGATTGGGTTGCTATTGGAAATTTACACCTCCGTCTCAGTCATCAGGACCTTTCTGGATCCTTTCTCGACCTCACTGGTACTCTCACCGAAACAGACTGCTCTGGTCAACATCATGGTTAACGGGAAAAATCCATATCACAGTCTCTTGGGGCAAGTCCATCTTACAGGAGGAGAAAAGAAGAAATTTGTAAATGGGGTATAAGAAAATCAGTTTGAGGGGGAGAGAACTCGTTACGATAATAAGTTCTCTCGTCTTGTTGTTCTTCTTGTTCTGCTGTCCTCTCAAAGGTGTTGTCTCTCAGTCTTCAAAAACGATCATTCTGGTGATGCAATATTCCTTCCTAACCGACGATCTTTCTGTAAGGAGCAAAAATCTGGCATTACCATTGGTCCAACTGAGGGGTGACATAGCATCTTTAAACCATGGAAACATGAGTGAGAAGAGAGAGAAAATAAAAAAAAACAAAAGAGATAGAGAACAATTCATGTGCATATATACATTACATAACTCGACAATAACCATCAATAAGAAAAGAGAAACAAAGCATTTTTAAACATTGTAAGAAAACATTGTTAGCATTAGAAAAACATTGTCAGACTTATTAGGCTGTCATATCTATGTGTCTACTGGTCTCCTTGAGCAGTCCCTCCCCACCAGCACCTGCATTACTCCACTGTCTGTATCTGGCCAGAAATACATTGTGGCGGAGGTCATGCTGGGGTTTGGTAGACTTCTGCAAGGACCAAGTGGGTATGCAATGTGTGAATTCTTACCACTACTAGTCAGAGATGGGGATAGAGAGAGGGAGAGAAAAACATTTTTCACAAATACATTTACAACTTTTCACCTGGTCATTCCTGTGTCTTTAGTGAATGACCTCCCACTTCATTAACCGTTACTTCAGGCTTGCCTCCATTCCTAATAATCACCTTTCCTGCCTATGTGATCCTTGATTATAATGGTGTGTATTGTAATTTTGCTCATTTCTTGGTCTAGGGGGTCTAACTTTATGTGGGTTATTACAGTTGCTAGCACAATGCCCTTCTCTTTTGCACAGATCACAAATCCTTAAGTTCCTCCATGTGCCAATGGCCTGGGGTTTTGGTTGATTTGATGCCTCCTCAAACGCTTGGATGCTCATCACCATCAACCGCTTTCCCTGTACCTACCTGATTCCTTGGATACCATGATTATGTCGTTGTCTAGGGAGTTGATATACCTTCTGTGAATCTTTGATCATACAGTTAGATCTTTCCTAGGATCTGGGTAATCAGACATGATTGATCTCAATTCTGTCCGGGACCAGGGATGGCGCATTGCACTGTCCTTGACGGGAATGGTTCCCTGATCGTCAGTCTTCCCATTGGGGACTGTGATCACCCTGACAGGACTAAACTCAATTACATCACCTTGTTTTGGTCTTATAATATGGGGTACATTTGTTTGTGCGTGATATAAAACATTGTACGTACCTGTGGACACGACCTCACCTGACCCTCCGTTAGGGGGTTTGATTATTGCCTTTACCAATTTGGTCGTGTCCACCTGGATGTCTTGTAGGATGGCTTCTGGAAGAGGTGCCGACATCGTTCTGGGCTCACTTTCTTGTTTGTATTCCTGAGGGAGGTTTGACATGGGGTGCAGCTTGCACAGGTTAATAGTTGTACATTCAACAGTATTACAATAATCATTGTTACATTTATTACACTTATTCTTATAATCTATATTACAGTTGCTAAGAGCGTTTTTATTGTTCACCCTTGTGTCTTTCTCTCCGCAATCAACCCCTCTCCTGATGCCACTGTCTCTCCTCTCAAGATAAGAGTCAGAAAAGTCAATAGACTCTTTTTGTAATTCACTTTCCTGTTGCCATAACTGTAAATATTCATAATGTTTATTTTGTCTCTTCGTTGGTTCAATGAGACTTATCCTCCTCCTTAAATTTTGTAACACTACTGGACTGAAGCTACCTATTCTTGGGAATTTGTCCCTGTCTTGTACAGTCATTCTCTCCCATTCATCACATAAAACCTCTGTGTGACTACCGTATTTTTCACACATTACATATCGTGCCGACCCAACTGGTCGGTTCTCTGAATCAACCCGAACCGAGGTTGATCGCCCCCTACCGGAACAAATGGCCCCCATAATCTGCAGGCGTTGCTTATTCCTCCTTGGATCTTTATCTCAAGGTTTTCAGCGAACCCTTACAAACAAACCAAGATGTCCTTGGGCAGGCCGGCGGTGGTGGTTTATCAAGTACCCCACTTACTTCTCGCCCACGTTGGCCTGTGCTGCAATCACTGTAACCAGAGCTGCTGTACCCAACCCAGGGCCCCTGTGAACCTTTATTTACTGGGGCGCGTTCCCCAGCAAGTATCGGTTGTTGGATAGTTCCTGAGTGACCAGCGAACTTCCCTTCCAAAAATAAAAAATTACACAAATCACGTCAGAATGTACAAATAGCGTTTGTGACCACTTTACTCTAATGGTATTAGGTCAGATTACTAACTACTGCACACAATTACGTGCGGTCCAATCGTTCAGTACACGAGCACTACTTGTCATGTACTGAAAGATCAATGGAATCGATGTTTCCGGCCGCGATTCCTTCAGCAAGAGCTTGTATGGCCTATATGGGTTCTGCACCAACACCCCAGGCGTTGTGCCACTGGACTTTTATAGCGGACCTCTTTGTCTATTTTACCTGTTACCTTATGACCTCCTGGTCTGTTACCTTATGACCTCCTGGTCTGTTACCTTATGACCTCCTGGTCTGTTACCTTATGACCTCCTGGTCTTGTTACCTTATGGTCCGCTATACTCTAATGCTCAAATATTATTTAACCAGGGATGCCTCCCTAGCCACCGTATATGTCACTTACACGTATGTCCCTTGACGAGTACCCGGCTTTCCTTTTGGTTCCACCTTACAGTTATATAAACTTTTGTATACAAAACACACTCACTCAACACATGTACACTTTTGTTTCTATATCTATTTCTGCGCAGAAATTTGTCTTTAGCCCAACAGTGTTACCAATTAGGAGCAGGATCTGTTAAACTAAATTTCAGATTCTCCAAAAATAGACTTGCGTTATTTTCCGCGTCGCGTTATCTACCGCTGTGCGTTACTTATCGCCTTTGCGTTACTTCACTTTATCACAACTTGAGCTACGTGGGCGTAACCGGACGCTACGTTGCGTCTGCCTTTGGATTGCGTACGCTAGTCTTTGTTAGCGACACGTGTACGCAATGCAAAGATCCACCGTAACACAATATATTTTTATCAATGTAAATGATCCCTGATCATCTACCGCAATCCACACTGACTGCCTTGTATCTCAGACAAACCGTGTGTTGTTCTATACTTTAACTATTACCTCTACTATGAAATAACAGCAAATCTCTTTTTAGCACTTTCTATCAACTATAAAATTGGCAAACAGGAATAGTGATATACGAAAATGAAACAGAAATGCAGATATATGCGTGCGTACGCAAGACAAAAGAAAAATAAACAGTTTTAAAAGGACACAAGCGTTTTGTTCTTACTTCCGGTTACCGGGTTCCTTCAGCACTCTTTATCTAAGCGAAGCAGACGCTTATCCCGCCAGCACTATGAGACAATCTCCCACCCTTTGCTGGGGGATAATGTCTGCTGATCTACCTAGTGCAGATGTGAGAAGTATAGGACGAGTTCCCAATTGACAATGCCAAATTCCCTTGTCGTATAAACAACCCTTTATGAAGCTAAGAACACTGTACGCTGTTTGCTTAAGAAATACCGTATGGGTACGCTATCTGCGTAACGATCGCTAAGCCGTAGGCGAGACGCTCAAGCGTCACGTTCGCTCACGGCCCAGTGATCACAGGACACGTTATTGGTTATGTCTAGGGGAATGATTCGCTGTAGCGTAGCCTACGCTCGAGACCACGAGGAGGTCACCAGCGATGCAGACGCTCACAACACTATACCTTTATGTTAAAACCTTATACCAATGAAATACACTGAATACCTTAATGTGAGTACAGGGTGTAAGTGCAACCTTGTGTAACCTGACTAACTACAAAGCTGCTTGAGCGTCACCGACGCTCAAGTGAACACTTAACACTATAGAAAATACACAGATACTGGTTTAGGTTCCAAAGCCTATTAACTGTATCATATCTAATATACTTGTAAAAGGGGATAACAGTACAAATGATACACTACAATATAACAGAGACTTCCTAACCACAGAACTAAACAATAAATACAAAAAGACAATACTATTCTGACCTAAATGCAATACAATACAATACTATCTAATACAATACAATACTAGCCTAGTCTAGGGGAGATATGAGAGAAAAGAAGAGAGAGAGAGAGAGAGAGAGAGAAATTGGCTCACAGAAAGACAATGATTACATTAAATAAGAGACAACATGGTTGCAGATAAAACTACACATGTGAGAGACAATCGCTGCGCAGTTAGTCAATGCTGAATACAGCATGGGATGGAAGCTAGACTCCATTTTGAGAAACCTCCACTTGATTCCAAAGACCACACCACATGCCTGAAAGGGGGAGGGGAAGACATCCAGCAGCAGCCATTTTAGATTTGCAGGTCCAAACACATGGCACCACAATCACATAGCAGAAAACACAAGACTCCATTTTATTCCAAAATGTCCAAGCCTCAAAACAATGCATATGTTCTGATTTTACAATTCCAAACCATCTAAATCACCTTTCACAATGTAATCCAACTTCCTAGAACCATCTCATAATTTCACATCCCAAACAACTTCAGTCTCTCACTAACCAGAGCATATTCATCACAAGACCAGATCACAATGTAATTAACACAAACGTAACTGCATGGTGGTATTTATGATTAACAGGATATATAGTATAACTAACCAGCACAATCTATTTTAAATCTCCATAGGCAAACAAATACCACAAATACTATGCTACAGATGGTATACTGTTCCAATTTATCACAGACTTCACAGAGTATCCACAAACACCCAACAATCACACAACCAAGTTACAATATCCTATTTAAACCAGAAAGCAATATGTCTATATTTCCTTCTATAGCCATGTGATTCTATACTTAGCCTTTGGGAAGGAATTCTGTCCTGGGGATGTAGCCGCCATGCTGCTTGATGCTAGCTTAGTTCTGAGTGTCAGTCAGCCCTGTGATCTCCAGTGGGTATATCATACCTGCATTCCAGCTGTGGGGGTGTGTCAACCACAGGAAGTGTGTGTCCCTCCCAGCATGTGAGCCAGCTGCATCAGTGGCCTTGGTTATGTAACACAATGGGTGATGACCAACACATTCCTGTCTAGTGAGAAGCTATTGTTTGGCGAATACAAAACAGAATCCTGTCTGGGTTTTGTTCTATATTCATGATGTCCACTTTCAGTTGAGACAATGACATCTCAGCCCTCATTCTCCTGTATACAAATCCAGCCCCATTTGTAAACACAGGTGTTGGCCCTCCTTATTGAGTCTCAAAAGCTCAGTGTAATTAAAGGCTATTGTACTCCGTCTGCGGGAAAGATACTGATTTGGAGTACAATTGATCTTCAATTACTATTCCTGTGTTTACCTTATGCATGTGTAGATATGAGGCCCTCTTAACATGCAAACTATTGTTTGGGGGATCTCTGAGGTCAAAGAGACATTTGAGACCTACTGATGCCTGTCTCCAACTGTTCAGATGCATGACTAAGTAAGAACAAATAATAATAAATAAATGGACATAACTTCTTATGTCCATAACTATTCGCACGAGCAATTAATACGCTCCAAACCAACACCGGAATATTGCTAATTAAATACTCTTCCGATGGGTACCAAACACTGCTGTATGATTCCTGTTAGACCCTTCGTACGATGCAAAGAGGGATTCCTCAGCTCAGGGACATTCTATTTTAACCAAACTTTCAGAATCTATCAAAGGGACCATGATCTATAAACTACATTAATTGTGAACATATGTAACGTATGAATCGCACGCTATGACTACATAAACTCTACCGTAAATACGCATACCGTGCGCCTGCGGGTGCCCGCGGCTGTGAGTATGTGTACGTACGGGAGAGCGTACGCCTGCGCAGCGCGGACATGAATGAGGTGCAAATATGGCAACGTGCATAGAGACATTTTTCTGACTTCGACACCCCCTATGGGACCCCCAATGCCGGTGCAACCGTTTGTGGTCCCTGCAGCTAACCCGCCGTGGGCGGACGATTTATCTGCTCAAATAAAGAAGTTGAACCAGTCCCTGACTACTAAAAAGTCTGACCATCGCTCGTCTACATCCAAGGGGTCCTCTAAGCGAGCGCTTGTCTCCTCACAATCCACTGCTGTCACTGACACCTCGTCGGATGAAGACGGCACTTACACTGACCCCACAGGTTCTGTCTCAGATACGGCTGATGGGGAGGGTGGTTCACATGTGGATGTTCCTGATCTTTTGGAGGCTATTAAGTTAATTTTACAGATTACGGATGATCCCGAGCCATCCGTTCCTCCTAAGAAACCAGATAGGTTCAAGCGTCAGAAGGTGATTAAACAAGTTTTACCTCACTCTGACCACCTAATTGATATACGTCAGGAACCCTGGAAAAACCTGGGTACGAAGTTTGTGCCTCAAAAGAAGATGCTGGCTCGCTATCCCCTCGCGCCTAAGCTGTCTAAAAATTGTGAAACGCCTCCTCCAGTGGACTCACATGTGGCTAGGATGGTGGTTTCCTCAGCTCTACCGGTCACCACCGTCACGTCTCTAGTAGAGCCTACGGATAAACGTGTGGAGGGTTGTCTTAAAGCGATTTACACCCTCACGGGTGCTGCACGAAGGCCTACTATTGCAGCTACTTGGGCTGCAGAGGCCACTTAAGCATGGGCCTTGGAGTTAGATGCTGAAATCTCCTCTGACCATGCTAGACAATGCTTGTCTTATATTGTCACAGCTTCTCGTTATATTAAAGAGGCGGCTTCTGATGCCGGTATCCTGGCAACCAAGGCCTCTACTACGTCAGTCCTGGCTCGCCGGATATTGTGGCTGAGATCCTGGTCTGTGGATCTGGACTCTAGAAAAACCTTGGAGGTACTCCCTTTTAAGGGAGATATTCTGTTTGGAGAGGATTTAAATAAGATTGTGGCTGACTTGGCTACTGCCAAAACTGCCTGTCTGCCAAGTACTGCTCCTTCTGTGTCGAAGGCTAAAAGGTACTTCCTTTCGCCCCCTTTCGTCCTTCAGGTAAAGCAAAAGGTCAGGCGTACAACAAGCAGGCCCGCACTTCCAAACCTGGTAAGCCTAAGCCCAAAAGAGCCTGGGCGGCCCGTCAGCCAGCTTCCAAGACAGATAAGCCTGCCGCATGACGGGGCGGGCCTCCCTCTGGGGGATCCCAGGGTGGGGGCCGGCTTCTAGGGTATACCCAGGAATGGGTGAAGACCACTTCAGATGCCTGGGCACGAGAAGTCGTCACGCGAGATTATGCCATAGCCTTCAAAAACCGACCCCCTCATTGATTTTGCCAGATAGATGTCCCGTTGGACAAGACAAAGGCAAACACTCTACATTCGATGGTACAGACCCTCCTGGATACAGGAGTCGTAGTACAGGTGCCTCTTGCGCAGAGAAGCTGGGGGTACTATTCTCCGCTGTTTCTAGTCCCGAAACCGAATGGGTCCTCCCGGCCCATTCTCAACCTCAAGGCATTGAACAGGTTTGTGAAGGTTTCCTCTATAGTTCTGGCCTTGGAACCTGGGGACTTCATGGTCTCCCTGGATATACAGGATGCTTACCTGCATATTCCTATAGCTGTGTCTCATCAGCAATACCTGAGATTTGCGATTGGCAACTGCCATTACCAGTTTCGGGCGTTACCTTTTGGTTTAACAATGGCTCCGCGAGTCTTTACAAAAGTCATGGCGGTGATGACGGTGGTACTCCGCCGTCAAGGGGTCAGGATACTGCCGTATTTGGACGACTTGTAAATCCTGGCAAATTCCCCAGAACTTCTCCTGCGTCATCTAGATATGACGGTCCGGTTTCTGCAAGCCCACGGGTGGCTCATCAACTGGAAGAAGTCATCCCTGATCCCTGCTCAGAGCATGGTGCATCTGGGAGCACTATTGGACACTCACAACCAGCGGTTGTTCCTGTCTCAGGAGAAAGTCGTGAAACTTCAGGACAGGATTCGTTGCTTCCTTTCTCGTCCACAAGTGTCGATACATTCGGCGATGCAGGTGCTGGGCCTCATGGTGTACGCTCAATTTCACTCTCTCCCTCTCCAGAGGCTGATTCTAGCCAAATGGGGCGGCCTGCCTCACCGGATCAGGTCTCAAATGATCTCATTGACTCCGGAGGTCCGTCTGTCGCTGCTCTGGTGGATCCGGGACCAACAACTGTGCAGGGGCCGTCCGTTCTGGATATCCGACTGGGTCCTGTTGACGACAGATGCCAGTCTAAGAGGTTGGGGCGCGGTGCTGGAGCAACACTCCCTTCAGGGGTGGTGGACCAAGGAGGAGTCCCTCCTCTCGATCAATATTCTGGAGTTGCGGGCAGTCTTCAATGCCTTGAACCAAGCCCAGCATTTAATTCAGAACCGTCCTGTTCAAGTACAGTCGGACAACGCCACCACAGTGGCTTACATAAATCATGAAGGCGGCACTCGAAGCCGCCTAGCAATGAAGGAAGTCTCACGGATTCTACAGTGGGCAGAACGCCATCTACCGGCCATATCGGCAATATTTATTCCGGGAGTCCTGAATTGGGAAGCGGATTTTCTCAGTCGTCAGGACGTGCATGCCGGCGAGTGGGGCCTCCATCCAGAAGTGTTTCAACTCCTAGTGGAAAGGTGGGGCCTTCCAGACGTAGATCTGATGGCATCTCGACACAATCACAAGGTTCCGGTCTTCGGAGCAAGGACAAGGGATCCTCAAGCAGCATTCGTGGATGCGCTGGCGGTACCATGGAGGTTTCGGCTGCCGTACGTGTTCCCTCCGGTGTCACTCCTGCCCAGGGTAATTCGGAGGTTCAAGCAAGAAAAAGGAATTCTGCTTCTCATAGCTCCAGCGTGGCCCAGACGGCACTGGTTCTCAGACCTGCAAGGCCTATCGTCAGAGCGTCCAATTCTACTTCCACAACGCCCAGACCTCCTCGTTCAGGGCCCCTGTGTCTACCAGGACCTAGCCCGGCTGTCTTTGACGGCGTGGCTCTTGAAGCTTCCTTCTTAAGGGCTAAAGGGTTTTCTGAGGCGGTCATTCAAACTATGTTGCGGGCCCGGAAACCGGCTTCGGCTCGGATTTACTATAGGGTCTGGCATTCTTACTTTGTTTGGTGCGCATCTAACGATTATGACGCTTCCAAGTTCAGTATAGCCAAGTTGTTGGCTTTCCTTCAGTAGGGCCTGGACTTAGGCCTGCATCTGGCCTCCCTCAAGGTTCAAATATCTGCCTTGTCGGTGTGGTTTCAGAGAAAAATTGCGACCTTACCTGATGTGCATACCTTTACTCAGGGCGTGTTGCGTATCCAACCTCCCTATGTCCCGCCTGTGGCTCCTTGGGACTTGTCGTGGTTTTGGAGGCGTTACAAGAGTCTCCGTTTGAACCTCTTGGTTCAGCTGACCTTAAGGTGGTGTTTCTGCTGGCTATTGCTTCAGCTAGAAGAGTGTCGGATTTGGGTGCCTTGTCCTGTAGTTCCCCATATCTGATATTTCACCGTGACCGGCGGTTCTTAGGACTCGTCCCGGCTATCTACCTAAGGTGGTTTCTTCGTTCCACCTTAATCAGGAGATTGTAGTTCCGGCACTTGTTTCTCCTGATCTGTTTCCCAAAGAGCGGTCTTTGGATGTGGTACGGGCTCTCCGTATCTATTTGAAGAGAACTGCTCCTATTAGGAAATCTGATTCTCTTTTTGTTGTGTTTGGGTTTCACAAACGGGGTTGGCCTGCTCACAAGCAAACTCTGGCCAGATGGATTAGAATGGTGATGTGAGGGCTGGTCTGTCAGCTCCTGCTCACATTACGGCCCATTCTACTCAGTCTGTTGGACCTTCTTGGGCGGCCCGCCGTGGTGCGACCCTTGAACAATTGTGCATGGCGGCTACGTGGTCCTCAGTGAACACGTTCATTAGGTTCTATGCCTTCGATACCGCCGCTTCCCAGGATGCTTCCTTTGGACGCAGGGTTCTTGTGCCCGCTACAGTGCATCCCCTCCCATAAGGAACTGCTTTAGGACATCCCCAATGTCTATCCTTGTGGAGCACGGTGTACCCCTCAGCAGAAAACGAGTTTTATGGTAAGAACTTACCTTTGTTAAAACTCTTTCTGCAAGGTACACTGGGCTCCACAAGGCGCCCACCCTGACGCACTTAGCTTCTTTGGGTTGGTATGGCATTAGCTGCTGACACTTCGCCTGTCGTGAGAATGTTGTGTTTGTGGCTACTACTGTTGTCGTCTCTTTTCCTGCTACTGCATTGGGCTGCTTAACTAAAAACTGAGCTCCTGTGCAGGGAGGCGGGGTTATAGAGGAGGCGGGGTGATATAGGAGGTGGCGCTATGCATCTTGGGAAGAAGGTCAAAGCTTTTGAGCCTGTTGGTGCTTCGGATCAAGATCCTACTCTACACCCCAATGTCTATCCTTATGGAGCCCAGTGTACCTCGCAGAAAGAGTTTTAACAAAGGTAAGTTTTTACCATAAAACTCGTTTTTCTACTGTACCTTTTTCATGTCCACCTAATGACCCTGTCAACCTTTTGACCCTGTCAACCATTTTCAAGAAACCTTGTGGGGTTGACTTATTGGGGTAAATTTACTAAGATTCGTGTTTTCCCGTTTGAGGTCAAAGTTCAATCACGAATGACATCGAAAGTGTAAATATGCAACTTTTTGAATTTATTACGACTAATTTACTAAGCTGCCGTATTTTGCCTTTTCGGGTTTTCCGATGTCGATGTCATTCGTTTTTTTTTTTTCAGTTTTTTACGGCAGTGATTAGCAAAACACTGCCGACTTTTTCAAAATAAATCTCGGCCGGATCTGTGTGATCCGTGCTGGGGTTCATTTTTTTTTTTTTTTTTTTTTTCAATAAACACTGTAAAACTTAAAAACAAATTGCGTGGGGTCCCCCCTCCTAAGCATAACCAGCCTCGGGCTCTTTGAGCCGATCCTGGTTGCAGAAATATGGGAAAAAAATTGACAGGGGTTCCCCCATATTTAAGCAACCAGCATCGGGCTCTGCGCCTGGTCCTGGTTCCAAAAATACGGGGGACAAAAAGAGTAGGGGTCCCCCGTATTTTTAAAACCAGCACCGGGCTCCACTAGCTGGACAGATAATGCCACAGCCGGGGGTCACTTTTATATAGTGCCCTGCGGCCGTGGCATCAAATATCCAACTAGTCACCCCTGGCCGGGGTACCCTGGGGGAGTGGGGACCCCTTCAATCAAGGGGTCCCCCCCCCCAGCCACCCAAGGGCCAGGGGTGAAGCCCGAGGCTGTCCCCCCCATCCAATTGGCTGCGGATGGGGGGCTGATAGCCTTTTGTGAAAATGATAAGATATTGTTTTTAGTAGCAGTACTACAAGGCCCAGCAAGCCTCCCCCGCATGCTGGTACTTGGAGAACCACAAGTACCAGCATGCGGCGGAAAAACGGGCCTGCTGGTACCTGTAGTACTATTACTAAAAAAATACCCAAAAAAAGACAAGACACACACACCTTGAAAGTAAAGATTTATTACATACATGCACACAAACATACATACATACTTACCTTATGTTCACACGCAGGTCGGTCCTCTTCTCCAGTAGAATCCAAGGGGTACCTGTTGAATAAATTCTACTCACCAGATCCAGGGTCCCAGGGTCCTCGGGGCAAGCATTTGTAATCCAGGTACTTGAATAAAATAACAAAACGGATACCCGAGCCACGAACTGAAAGGGGCCCCATGTTTTCACATGGGACTCCTTTCCCCGAATGCCAGAAACCCACTCTGACTTCTGTCTAAGTGGGTTTCTTCAGCCAATCAGGGAGCGCCACGTTGTAGCACTCTCCTGATCGGCTGTGTGCTCCTGTACTGAGTGACAGGCGGCACACGGCAGTGTTACAATGTAGCGCCTATGCGCTCCATTGTAACCAATGGTGGGAACTTTCTGCTCAGCGGTGACGTCACTTTAGGTCAACCGCAGGGCAGAAAGTTCCCACCATTGGTTACAATGGAGCGCATAGGCGCTACATTGTAACACTGCCGTGTGCCGCCTGTCACTCAGTACAGGAGCACACAGCCGATCAGGAGAGTGCTACAACGTGGCGCTCCCTGATTGGCTGAAGAAACCCACTTAGACAGAAGTCAGAGTGGGTTTCTGGCATTCGGGGAAAGGAGTCCCATGTGAAAACACGGGGCCCCTTTCAGTTCGTGGCTCGGGTATCCGTTTTGTTATTTTATTCAAGTACCTGGATTACAAATGCTTGCCCCGAGGACCCTGGGACCCTGGATCTGGTGAGTAGAATTTATTCAACAGGTACCCATGGATTCTACTGGAGAAGAGGACAGACCCTCGTGTGAACATAAGGTAAGTATGTATGTATGTTTGTGTGGATGCATGTAATAAAACTTTACTTTCAAGGTGTGTGTGTATTGTCTTTTTTTGGGTATTTTTTTAGTAGTAGTACTACAGGTACCAGCGGGCCCGTTTTTCCGCCGCATGCTGGTACTTGTGGTTCTCCAAGTACCAGCATGCGGGGGAGGCTTGCTGGGCCTTGTAGTACTGCTACTAAAAACAATATCTTTTCATTATCACAAAAGGCTATCAGCCCCCCCATCCGCAGCCCATTGGATGGGGGGGGGGGCAGCCTCGGGCTTCACCCCTGGCCCTTGGGTGGCTGGGGGGGGGACCCCTTGATTGAAGGGGTCCCCACTCCCCCAGGGTACCCCGGCCAGGGGTGACTAGTTGGATATTTGATGCCACGGCCGCAGGGCACTATATAAAAGTGACCCCCGGCTGTGGCATTATCTGTCCAGCTAGTGGAGCCCGGTGCTGGTTTTAAAAATACGGGGGACCCCTACTCTTTTTGTCCCCCATATTTTTGGAACCAGGACCAGGCGCAGAGCCCGATGCTGGTTGCTTAAATATGGGGGAACCCCTGTCAATTTTTTTCCCATATTTCTGCAACCAGGATCGGCTCAAAGAGCCCGAGGCTGATTATGCTTAGGGGGGGGGACCCCACGCAATTTTTTTTTGAGAAAATAATCACTTTCCCACCCCTTCCCACTGATATACATGCACGGATCTCATGGATCCGTGCATGCCTATCCAATCACGAATAAAAAAAGCAGGTCTGTTTTTTTTAAGCACTTTTTTACGAGTTGTAATTTTTCACGGCAGTGTTTTTTTTTTTTTTTGCTTTGCACTTCTTAGTAAATGACCGAGATTCATACTTAAACAGCCGCGTTTTGACTGATGGTGTATTCATTCGTGATTTTTTTCCTAGGACTTCCAAATATTACGAATGCCCTCATCACTGCCGTGATTATTGCTTAGTAAATTACCGAGATGACACTTTGATGAAAAAACGGCATCTCGGTCAAAATCGGGACCTTAGTAAATCTACCCCATTGACTGTAGACCTTTTGCTTATAGATCTAATGATCCGCACCCTACCAAAATACATTATTTAGATACATAAAAGCACACTAAATCTGGGACACTGTCCCTAATTGGATTAAACCCAATATGTAAATTAGTTCTATTTAAAAAAAAGTAACATGTGATTAGGATTATTTTGCTCATATCATAAAACCCACATCATACTTTCTTGTCGGTTCCAAATAAGGTAGAACTTAATCTTGGGGTTTTGGGTGCATCGTGAGTTGGAACTAAGAGAAAATAAGCACTGTGGTTTAAAGATTCCAGGAGAAAAATAGGGACTGTATGAGGAAAGCCGGGACACATAGATTGTGAGCACACAAGTCCAAATGTGGTAGCATTCTGAATGCAAATCAGAATCAGCTTTATTGGCCAGGTGTACTCACGTCCACTAGGAATTTTCTGCGGTACAGTGCATCGCCAAACAGCAACATGAAGGGGGAATACATAGCATAAGAAGGGGGAAGAACGTAGCATACATTACAAACATTACACGGTTCAGTTCATACTGCACATCGCAACTGTATGATAGACTCGACATATTATACATGTAAAAACGAAGGCTGTTTGGCAGAGCAGCACCGAGGCAGCCATCCGCGGCGCCATCTTGAACTCAAACAATACACGTGGGGGGGTCATTCCGACCCAATCGCTCACTGCAGTATGTCGCAGCAATTGGGTCGGAAAACAGCGCATGGCAGCCGTCGTTGCCTAGCGATTGCCTCTGAGGCAGAGGCGGTCACTAGGCGGGAGGGGGCTGGATGGCGTCATTAAGCGGGCATGGCCGGACCATTGGGGGTCGGGCCGCGGCGGCTGCGTGACGTCACACGCAGCCGCTGCGGGCCGGGGAGCGATGAGTAGCTCCCGGCCAGCACGCTAAAGCTGTGCTGGTTGGGAGCTACTCTTGAAGTGCAAAGGCATCGCCGCTGTACGATGCCTTTAAACTTCTGCAGGGGGCCGGCACTGACATGCGGGGCGGACTAGCCCTGTGCTGGGCGTCCCCCCGCATGTCAGTGTGAATGATCGTAGCTGTGCTAAATTTAGCACAGCTATGATCATCTCTGAATGACCCCCATAATACAGAAGATTTAGGTAATACAGGTAATGTCACGTCTGGCAGGGTTTGAGGATCCGGCAGCTGAGATTTGCCCGAGGAGGTAGCAGGCTGTGAATGAACCAGATGAGGGGGCTGGATATAGTTCCTTCGCATGGGACACGGAGCAATGAAGAATGTAGACAGGGTTTGAGAGTCAATGGAAAGTATTTATTATGTACAGGGCTGAGGTAGGGAACTGAGGCTGAAGCACAATGTTTAAAGACGTGGCTGGAGGTGAAGAACTGCGGACTGTGATTTGAAAGACGAGACTGTAGATGATGAACTGTGGAACTGTGGATGGTAGTTGAAAACGTGGCTGGAGACAAGGACTGTGGACTGTGGTTTGGAAAACGAGGCTTGAAGATAATAATCTGCAGGCTGTGGTCAGTGGTACAAAGGCGTGGCTGGTGAAGGAGATCTGTGGAGTGTGGCTTGAAAGACGAGGCAGAAGACTCGGGGCCGACTGTGCCCAAAGAGTCTTACTGGACCGGTTTTCCAGGAGCGCTTCCACAGACAGTAGCAGGCAAGAAACGGCAGGGCTGCAGCAGCAACAGAGAACCGACCAAGCAGGATGAGGAGGAACCAAGATACAGCAGGAATCCTGGGAGCACAGGCTAAAGCACCTGCAACAGGGTTGTAACTTGAAGCACTGGCATCCCTGTCCTAAACCAGCCCCCTTTTATAGGGAGAGCTTCCCCTGGATTGGCTGGAAGAAACAGGAAACAGGAACTATGCTTAAAACTTGGTCTCCAACATGGCGGCGCCCAGTAATGCAGACCTTTTTGCAAAGCCACATTGCTCACTGCCCCTGGTCTCCAAGCAACGGTTCAGCAAGAGTGACCCGCTGTAGCGGCGTCCCGCCACCACGAGCGGACCCCCTCACCTCCGCTACTGCTGCCCACGGATCCGGCGCAGCAGCCCACCTCCGCCGCTGCCCGCACAACGCCAAGGAAGCCAGCCCCGCGGCCCCAGCATACCGGTAAGACTCCGGACGCTGACAGTACCCCCCCTTTTGCGGGTGGACTCCGGACACCTATGTGGTTTAGTTGGAAACTTGGCATGAAATGTCCGAAGAAGTCTTGGAGCATGGACATCCTCTGCATCTACCCAAGATCTCTCCTCTGGCCCATACCCTTTCCAATCAACAAGGTACTGGATGCGACCATAACGTCTGCGAGAATCGAGGATCTTGTGAATCTCAAATTCATCTCCATGTGCTGATTGGATCTTGGGTGATTTAGACAGAGTGGCTCTGAACCGATTAAGTACCAGTGGTTTTAAGAGAGAAATATGAAATGCATTAGGAATTCTTAACTGTGGAGGTAATTTCACTTTATAAGCCACAGGATTCAACACTCTTTCGATTGGGTAAGGCCCAATAAATCTGGGAGCAAACTTTTTTGTAGGAACCTTTAATCTTAGGTTACGTGTGGAAACCCAAACCCGATCTCCTACCTTAAGGCTTGGTACAGCTTTTCGTTTCAGATCTGCATAGGTCTTATATCTCTTGGATGTCTTGAGCAAAGTCTTGTGAACTTGTTTCCAGGCTTCAGTAAATTGACGAAGTGTTGACTCTGCGGCCGGAACCTCGAGCGTAGGCAGAAGTTGGAAGTCAGGAACTCTTGGATGGTAACCATAATTAATGAAGAATGGAGAAGATTTTGTGGCAGAGTGATAAAGATTGTTATGGGCAAATTCTGCGAACGGGAGGAAGTGCAGCCAGTCGTCCTGTGAGGAGGACATGAATAAACGCAGAAAAGTCTCCAGATCCTGGTTCACTCTTTCTGTTTGACCATCCGTTTGAGGATGATATCCTGAGGAGAAGTTTAATTTCACGCCAAGAGCAGAACATAGGGATCTCCAAAACCTGGCCACAAATTGAGGACCTCTATCAGACACGATCTCCTGGGGTAGACCATGGAGTCGAAAGATCTCTGCTATAAACAATTTTGCCAACTGGGATGCAGATGGAAGATTAGCCAGAGGAACAAAGTGTGCCATTTTAGAGAATCGGTCAACTATGACCCATACGGTGTTCCGCCCACCAGACATAGGTAAATCTGTAATAAAGTCCATAGAAATATGCGTCCATGGTCTTAGTGGTACCGGCAAAGGATGGAGTAACCCGGCTGGTGGACCTTTGGGACTTTTATGCTGGGCACATTTTGGACAGGCAGCTACGAATTCCTGAATGTCAGTCCTGAGATGAGGCCACCAGTAGGAGCGTTGAATGAATTTAAGTGTCTTATGACCGCCCGCATGGCCCATGAAGGAGGAGGAGTGAGCCCATGTAAGAAGTTTTTTGCGAAGATTTGGTGCAACGAAGATCTTCCCTGGAGGAGGAAGTGGAGAGGTATTAGTTGCAGAAAAAGAGGTGAATTCCAGGATAAATTGCTCTTTTGAACGGTCAGAGGGTTTTTCTGAACTTAGGGAGCGAGATAATGCATCTGCCTTTTTGTTGAGGGAACCTGGTCTGTAACTGAGTTTAAAATTAAAACGGGTAAATGTCACGAACCTCGGGCAGCGGCGACCGCGCTTGTCCCTGCGGGTGGCCTGGTCTGCCCGGCGCCTCTCTTCCCCTGTCAGTCTCCGGCTTCAGCGGCGGGTCGGCGCTGCTCTCCGGCGGCTTCCCGGAAGCAAGGGCGCCGCCATCACAAGCAAGGGCAAGGAGGCGGAGCAGGTCTGACGTCACCTGCCTGCTCCGCCAATCAGGCTAGGGCGGGGAATTTAAAATCAGATACCAGGCAGAGATCCGATGCCTGAGTATCTTCGTTTCTCCTGTGGAAGCTATGATCCAGAGCTCCCTCGTCCCTGCAAGCATCCTGTGCTTCCAAGCATCCTGTCCCTGCAAGCATCCTGTGCTTCCAAGCATCCTGTCCCTGCAAGCATCCTGTGCTTCCAAGCATCCTGTCCCTGCAAGCATCCTGTGCTTCCAAGCATCCTGTCCCTGCAAGCATCCTGTGCTTCCAAGCATCCTGTGCCTACAAGCAACCTGTGCTTCCAAGCATCCTGTGCCTACAAGCAACCTGTGCTTCCAAGCATCCTGTGCCTACAAGCACCTCCGTGCCTCCAGTTACCTCCGTGTCTCCAAGCACCTCGTGCCTCCAAGCACCTCCGTGCCTCCAAGCACCTCCGTGCCTCCAAGCACCTCGTGCCTCCAAGCACCTCCGCGCCTCAAGCACCTCCGTGCCTCCAGTTACCTCCGTGCCTCCAGTTACCTCCGTGCCTCCAGTTACCTCCGTGCCTCCAAGCACCTCCGTGCCTCCAAGCACCTCGTGCCTCCAAGCACCCCGTGCCTCCAAGCACCTCCGCGCCTCAAAGCACCTCCGTGCCTCCAGTTACCTCCGTGTCTCCAAGCACCTCGTGCCTCCAAGCACCTCGTCCCTCCAAACACCTCGGTGTCTCCAAACACCTCCGTGCCTCCAAGCACCTCCGTGCCTCCAAACACCTCCGTGCCTCCAAGGGTCTCCCAGCACTCCCTGTACTCCCAGTACCTCAGTGCCTTCAATACCACAGTGTCTCCAATATCTCAGTACCCCAGCCTTCATTATTTCTACAAGTCTTGTCTTACAGGAGACCTACAAGAATTCCTCTGGGCCTCCCGCCTGCCGTCTTAGTTCTGCATGAGGAAGACCTACATCCGGCCATCTCTACTACGACCCAGTGGCGGTTCCTCTTCCCGGTCATCGGAAGAAGCCCCGAGTCCACAACACTCCCAAACCAGGTCAGTGATAGTATACTCAGGCCTCATGGACTCGGGGGATCGGAACACGGACTCTAGTGCCATCCAGAACCTGGCTTCTCGAGTGCAAAGTCAGGAAGCAGCACAAGGTCAGGTGATGCAGTACCTCCAGCAGTTGTCCGGGCGTCTGGATCAGATTCAGGCGTCTCTGGCCTCAGTAATTCCGGCTCCTGTTCCAGCAGTCGCACCAGTTGCCGTTGCCAGCAATGTTCAACCATCGGCCGGTGTCACTCCACGCCTTCAGTTGCCTACTCCGTCCCGCTATAATGGGAATCCCAAAAATTGTCGTGGTTTCTTGAACCAGTGCGAGGTACATTTCGAGCTACTTGCACACAACTTTCCTACAGACCGGTCCAAGGTAGCATATATTATTTCTCTGTTGGAAGGTTCTGCTTTGGATTGGGTGTCTCCATTATGGGAACGATCTGATCCCATGGTTTCCAACTACACCAACTTCATCTCGTCCTTTCGAAGGATTTTCGACGAGCCCGGCAGAATGACCACTGCTTCTTCCGATTTGCTCCGTGTTCGGCAGGGCGCCCGTTCCGTGGGCCAGTACGTGGTTCATTTCCAGACCATTGCTTCCGAACTACGCTGGAATAATGATGCCCTGAGAGCTGCCTTCTGGAACGGTCTTTCCGACCGGCTGAAAGACGAGCTGGTTACTAGAGATCTGCCGGATCCATTAGAAGATTTGATTTCCCTTTGCGTCAAGGTGGATCTTCGGATGCAGGAGCGTGGAAGAGAACGTAACCGTTCGGATCGTTCCAGGTTCCGGAATCCTACTCCTAGGCCGGTGGCCTCACCTAGCTCAGATGAGCCCATGCAAATTAACCGCTCCCGACTGTCTCCGGAAGAACGACAGCGTCGTCGTGAGGGTAAACTCTGCCTTTACTGTGGAGCCGCAGATCATTTTCTTAAATCTTGTAAAGTCCGTCCGGGAAACGGGCAGACCTAGCTTGTTCCGGAGGAGTCAAGCTGGGAGTTACGACAAAAGCTTCTCCAACTTCGGACTGCTTGCTTCCAGTAACTCTAGTCTCCAATTCAGTCTCCAGGTCTTGTGAAGCCCTATTGGATTCCGGAGCTGCAGGGAACTTCGTTTCTTCCTTCTGTGCCCAAAGTTTGGGTTTAAAGTTACGGCCTATCGAGCGGCCAATTTCACTGACGGCTATCAACGGGACTAGAATTTCCAAAGGTCTCATAATGTGGCGCACGGGGCCAGTTAAGCTGCGGGTCGGGGCTCTACATCAGGAAGATTTGGAACTCTTGGTAATCCCAGAAATGCCCCATGATCTGGTTCTTGGAATGCCTTGGCTGAAAAGTCATAACCCCCACATCGATTGGAAGTCGTCACAAATTCTGTCCTGGAGTTCCTTTTGTCACACTAATTGTCTTACTCCTGTTTGTCCGCTCCGTGTTACCTCCAAAACGGATGAAGAGCACATTCCGGAGGCATATCAAGGGTACAAGGACGTATTTTCGGAACAAGCTGCTGACCTGTTACCACCTCACAGGCCTTGGGACTGCCCTATTGACCTTGTCCCAGGGAAGACGCCACCTCGTGGTCGCACATATCCTCTGTCTCTTCCCGAGACTCAAGCCATGTCGGAGTATATTAAGTCCAATATGCTCAAGGGATTCATTCGCCCCTCTTCCTCCCCTGCTGGTGCAGGCTTCTTTTTCGTGAAGAAAAAGGACGGGGGGTTGAGACCATGCATCGACTACCGCGGCCTAAACGACATTACTATTAAGAATAAATACCCCTTGCCACTAATCACAGAGTTATTTGATAGGGTTCGTGGTGCCCGCATTTTTTCAAAACTCGACTTGAGAGGAGCTTATAATCTTATACGCATCCGAGAGGGGGATGAATGGAAGACTGCCTTTAATACCCGAGATGGGCATTACGAATACTTGGTGATGCCGTTTGGTCTTAGTAATGCTCCCGCGGTTTTCCAGGGATTCGTCAACGAAATCTTTCGTGATATGCTGTATCAGAGCGTTGTGGTATATCTGGACGACATACTGATTTTTTCCAAGAATCTTGTCGAACACAGGACTCAAGTCAAAGAGGTGCTACACCGTTTACAAGAGAATCATCTCTACGCCAAGCTTTCCAAATGTACCTTTGAAGTAACATCTATTCCGTTCCTCGGTTATGTCATCTCGGGGACGGAGCTTCGCATGGATCCGGAAAAGTTGTCGGCCATTCGTGATTGGACTCAGCCTCTTTCCCTGAAAGCAATACAAAGGTTCCTGGGCTTTGCGAACTACTACAGGAAATTCATTAAAGGTTTCTCCACCATTGTTGCACCCATTACTGCCCTGACGAGAAAGGGTTCTAATCCTAGTTTGTGGCCTCCGGAAGCCATTGTAGCTTTTTCTCGCTTAAAGTTAGCTTTCACGACGGCTCCAGTTCTCCAACAACCAAATTTCGAGGAACCCTTCTTCTTAGAAGTTGATGCATCTTCAGTCGGGGTGGGGGCTGTCCTCTCCCAGCATTCCTCTGATAAGAAATTACATCCGTGTGGCTTCCACTCTCGTAAATTCTCTCCAGCCGAACGAAATTACTCTATTGGAGACCAGGAACTCTTGGCAATCAAATCTGCCTTGGAAGAATGGAGATATCTTCTAGAAGGGGCTAAACATGTGTTTACCATCTACACGGATCACAAGAATTTACTGTACATCAAATCCGCACAATGTTTGAATCCTCGCCAGGCGAGATGGGCACTTTTCTTTTCCCGATTCTCGTTCATTATCAAGTACCGTGCCGGGACTCTCAATATTAAAGCAGATGCGCTTTCCCGTTCACAGGTTCCCACAGACGAGGATGAACCTCCGGAGCGGGGTTTAATTCTGAATCCAGTTTCTGTCTCTGCTGCTTTAACTACTCCAGCTCCTCCTCCTGGAAGAATGTCCGTACCAGCTAGATTCCGCCCAGGAATACTACGGTGGGTCCATAACTCCAAGTTTTCCGGTCATCCCGGCGCTCAGAAGATGTACAAGTTTCTGCAAAGGTCTTACTGGTGGAACACCATGAGGAAGGATGTACAAGATTGCGTTAATTCATGTCCCCAATGTACACAACATAAATCTCCTCGTCTGCCTCCTGCAGGGTTACTTCGTCCTCTGCCTATCCCTGTGAGACCCTGGACTCACATTTCCATGGACTTCATCACTGACTTGCCCTGTTCCAAGGGTTGCAACACCGTTTGGGTTATCGTTGACCGTTTTTCGAAGATGGCACACTTTGTGCCCTTGACTGGTCTTCCGACAGCACCGAAACTGGCTCTATTGTTTATCCGAGAACATTTTCGTTTGCATGGGTTGCCACAAGAGATTGTTTCTGACCGTGGAGTACAGTTCACCGCCAGGTTTTGGAAAGCCCTTTGTTCAACTCTACACATTAAACTTAAGTTTTCGTCGGCTTATCATCCCCAAACAAATGGACAAACGGAACGAGTCAATCAAGATCTAGAGACTTTTCTTCGGTTGTATCTCTCTCCTTCACAGGACAACTGGGTGGAGTTGTTGCCTTGGGCGGAGTTTGCCCATAACCATTTGTTTCATTCTTCCACTGGGGAATCACCATTTTTCGTCAACTACGGGTTCCATCCCCGTGTTCCGGAATTTCCAAGCCTTCCGATAATAGAGGTTCCTGCTGTAGCGTCCACTCTACGACACTTTGGACAAATTTGGAGAAAGGTTCATGCTAATCTTAAGCAGGTTTCTGTTCGGTACAAGTTCTTTGCAGATAAGAAACGGCAAGCCGCACCTCAATATAAAGTTGGGGACAGGGTATGGCTGTCCACACGGAATCTCCGGTTGAAGGTGCCCACCATGAAATTCGCTCCAAGGTTCATCGGTCCTTACCCTGTGCTACAAGTCTTAAATCCTGTGGTCTGTAAACTGGGTTTGCCTGCCCATCTTCGCATACCTAACGCCTTCCATGTTTCTCTACTCCGTCCCCTCATACTGAATCGATTCCACTCAGCACTCCCAAGGCCAACGTCCGTAGTGGCAGAAGCTGGAGCGGAGTTTGAAATCAAAGCTATTCTGGACTCTCGTTATCTTCATAAAAAATTACAGTACTTGGTGGACTGGAAGGGTTATGGACCTGAGGAGAGAAGTTGGATTGGGGCTACTGAAGTAACGGCTCCTCGTCTGATTCGGATCTTCCACTCCAGACATCCGACTAAGCCCGGGAAGTGTCCAGGGGCCACTCCTGGAGGAGGGGGTACTGTCACGAACCTCGGGCAGCGGCGACCGCGCTTGTCCCTGCGGGTGGCCTGGTCTGCCCGGCGCCTCTCTTCCCCTGTCAGTCTCCGGCTTCAGCGGCGGGTCGGCGCTGCTCTCCGGCGGCTTCCCGGAAGCAAGGGCGCCGCCATCACAAGCAAGGGCAAGGAGGCGGAGCAGGTCTGACGTCACCTGCCTGCTCCGCCAATCAGGCTAGGGCGGGGAATTTAAAATCAGATACCAGGCAGAGATCCGATGCCTGAGTATCTTCGTTTCTCCTGTGGAAGCTATGATCCAGAGCTCCCTCGTCCCTGCAAGCATCCTGTGCTTCCAAGCATCCTGTCCCTGCAAGCATCCTGTGCTTCCAAGCATCCTGTCCCTGCAAGCATCCTGTGCTTCCAAGCATCCTGTCCCTGCAAGCATCCTGTGCTTCCAAGCATCCTGTCCCTGCAAGCATCCTGTGCTTCCAAGCATCCTGTGCCTACAAGCAACCTGTGCTTCCAAGCATCCTGTGCCTACAAGCAACCTGTGCTTCCAAGCATCCTGTGCCTACAAGCACCTCCGTGCCTCCAGTTACCTCCGTGTCTCCAAGCACCTCGTGCCTCCAAGCACCTCCGTGCCTCCAAGCACCTCCGTGCCTCCAAGCACCTCGTGCCTCCAAGCACCTCGTGCCTCCAAGCACCTCCGCGCCTCAAGCACCTCCGTGCCTCCAGTTACCTCCGTGCCTCCAGTTACCTCCGTGCCTCCAGTTACCTCCGTGCCTCCAAGCACCTCCGTGCCTCCAAGCACCTCGTGCCTCCAAGCACCCCGTGCCTCCAAGCACCTCCGCGCCTCAAAGCACCTCCGTGCCTCCAGTTACCTCCGTGTCTCCAAGCACCTCGTGCCTCCAAGCACCTCGTCCCTCCAAACACCTCGGTGTCTCCAAACACCTCCGTGCCTCCAAGCACCTCCGTGCCTCCAAACACCTCCGTGCCTCCAAGGGTCTCCCAGCACTCCCTGTACTCCCAGTACCTCAGTGCCTTCAATACCACAGTGTCTCCAATATCTCAGTACCCCAGCCTTCATTATTTCTACAAGTCTTGTCTTACAGGAGACCTACAAGAATTCCTCTGGGCCTCCCGCCTGCCGTCTTAGTTCTGCATGAGGAAGACCTACATCCGGCCATCTCTACTACGACCCAGTGGCGGTTCCTCTTCCCGGTCATCGGAAGAAGCCCCGAGTCCACAACACTCCCAAACCAGGTCAGTGATAGTAAAGAAGAGTGCCCATCTTGCTTGGCGTGGGTTCAGACATCGGGCTGACTGTAGATAAAGGAGGTTCTTGTGATCCGTGGTCACCGAAATTGGATGCTGAGCTCCCTCCAACAAATACCTCCACTCCTCAAAGGCCAACTTAATTGCCAGTAATTCCTGTTCCCCAATAGCGTAATTCTGTTCAGCGGGGGAGAATCTTCGCGAGAAGAATGCACAAGGATGGACCTTCTTGTCCTCGAAAAGCTGGGATAATACTGCTCCTACTGTTATGCACACCAGTGCCTGCAGGAATGTACTGGTGTTTGAACTGTTATGCAAAACAAATGGACTCACAGACAAACTGGGGAATATGACATAACGTACACAGAAGGTGATAGGGTAACAAAATACACACACAGTGAACAGAGAAGCCCAGAGGCTAAGGAACTGGGTATCTCCCTTGTATTAGAACTGCTCAGATGTAAAAAGCAAGATGTTGTGTTTTAATACGTAGAGAACCCGAAATGCTGTTGCTAAGGGCAACAGCAAAACCCTAAAGGGTTACCAACGGGTGTGGCAGTAAACTCCTTGGTCAGAGATGGAATGATAGACACAAGGAGAGCCTCCACAATCCTGATTCTCACTTGCAGTGCACAGGTTTAAGCTTACTGCCACTAAACTGACCCCTGACACCTAGCACAGTGAGACAGGATTAGACAGGCAAGTGTTAGAATACAGCCGCAAACTTGCTAAGTTCACAGAGTAATAACAGAACCCCAGCAAGCTAAACGACTGACTCCAGTCTTACTGCTAGGTCTGGATTGGCAGAGTGTAATACCAAATCCCCAGGCCTATTTGCAGTAAGCAACAAACAAATACAAAGCTACACAGTACTGGCTAACTTTCATGAACTGACTAACCAACAGAGATTCAGCAGCATCTGCTTACCCTGAAAAGAGGCCTTATAAAGCAGGTGCTGTCCACGCCCCACTCAGACCTCACAGACTGTGAGCACAAAAACCAGCACCGGATCCCCTGCCGTGCACAGAGCCTATAACCACTGCACAGCAAAAGACCCGAACCGGAGTATCAGCTGCGCTCAGGTTACTCCACTAGCACTTGTCTCCCGGTTGCCATGACGACGTGGCAGCACAGGGCAGGAGACCCTAACAGTACCCCCCCTCTGACGAGGGGTCAAAGAACCCCTACCACCGGGTTTATCGGGGAACTGCGAGAAGAAAGAGCGTATCAGTCTGGGGGCATGAAGATCACAACTGCGCACCCACGACCGCTCCTCCGGGCCATACCCCTTCCAGTGCACCAAAAATGACAGCCGACCCCGAACCACCTTGGAGTCAAGAATCCTTTCAACAACAAACTCCCTCTGGCCACGTATCAGAAGAGGGGAAGGTCTTCCACTGGAAGAAGGATTACTAATCGCCCGTTTTAAAAGGGAACAATGAAATGTTTTATTGATACCCAAAGAACGGGGCAGATCTAACTGAAATGCCACCGGATTGATAACCCTGGTGATCTTATAAGGGCCGATGAACCGGGGCCCTAACTTATGAGATGGCTGTCTCAACTTCAAATTCTTGGTAGACAACCAGACGAAGTCTCCTAATTTGAAGCTGCAGGGTCTTTTCCGCTTATCAAAAACCCTTTTGGTCACTAATGACACAGACACAAGGGCTTTCTTCACTTTCCGCCAAATACCTCTAAGGACCGAAACCACAGAGGAACCACCAGGCGTGGAGTCCAGGGGGTCAAAAGAATTGGCCTTAGGATGATGCCCATACACACAAAGGAAGGGAGAGATCCCTGTAGCAGAGTGAGCCGCGTTGTTATAGGCAAACTCCGCCATGGACAGATGAGCAACCCAGTCAGTCTGACACTTGGAGACATAACACCTGAGGAACTGCTCCAAGGACTGGTTCACCCTTTCAGTCTGCCCATTAGACTGCGGATGGTAGCCTGACGACAAGCTGACAGAAATCTGGAGATCGGAACAAAATGCCCTCCAGAATTTGGCCACAAACTGGGATCCGCGGTCAGAGACCACATCAAGTGGCAACCCGTGGAGACGCACAACATGCAGCATAAATAATTCAGACAGGCGTCTGGCTGATGGCAGCCCAACCAGTGGAACGAAGTGCGCCATCTTCGAAAACCTGTCAACGACAACCCAGATGGCTGTCATCCCCGAGGATTTGGGCAAGTCCACCACAAAATCCATTGAAATGTGGGTCCATGGCTTAGATGGGATAGAGAGTGGATGTAATGGGCCAACAGGAACCCCTCTAGGAGTCTTATTTCGGGCACAGATGTCACATGCCCGAACCCACTGATCCACATCCTTAGCCACCGAGGGCCACCACACCGCCCTAGATAGCAACTCCCGAGTTCTGGCAATACCCGGGTGACCTGCCGACTTCTTGGCATGGAATTCCAGGAACACTCGCTGTCTTAACCTAGGAGGCACAAACAAAAGACCTACCGGAAGGTCTGGAGGAGCCTGCTCCTGTGCTCTAAGGACTAATGATAAGAGGTCCTGGGTAATGCCCACTTTAATACATGATGGGGAAACAATGGGCAACGGCTCCTCGGTGGTCTCCTGGATTGGAGCAAAACTCCGCGAGAGCGCATCAGCCTTGATGTTTTTTGACCCAGGGCGATATGTTATCAAAAAATTAAAGCGAGCAAAAAACAAAGCCCATCGTGCCTGCCTGGCATTGAGACGCTTCGCTGACTCTAAATATGCCAGATTCTTATGGTCAGTGAGAATTGAGACCACAAACTTAGCCCCCTCAAGCCAGTGTCTCCACTCCTCGAGTGCATCCTTAATAGCCAACAATTCCCGGTTACCCACGTCATAATTCATCTCGGCAGGCGAAAATTTACGGGAAAAGTAAGCACAGGGATGAAGGCGATTATCAGACACTCCCATCTGAGAAAGCACTGCCCCAATACCCATCTCAGAGGCATCCACCTCCACCACAAAAGGACGCTCTGGATCTGGGTGTCGCAGCACCTTGGCCGAAACAAATGCCCTTTTGAGACGGGCAAAAGCCGCTTTAGCCTCACAAGACCAGTGAGCAACATCCGCCCCTTTCTTAGTGAGTGCCACCAAGGGCGCCACTATAGACGAAAATCCAGCGATAAATCGTCTATAAAAATTCGCAAAGCCCAGGAAACGCTGAAGCGCCTTCAAACTAGTGGGCTGCACCCAATCCAGGACTGCCTGTACCTTGGAACCCTCCATTTGGAAACCTTCTGGGGAGATAATATATCCTAGAAATGCGATTTGCTGAACTTCAAATTCGCACTTCTCCAGCTTCGCCCCAAGCCGGTGGTCTCTGAGTTTCTGGAGGACTAAGCGTACATGCTTCCGATGTTCCTCCAGGGAATGGGAGAAGATTAGGATGTCATCTAAGTATACAACTAAGAATCTATCCAAATATTCCCTGAGCACATCATTCATGAAATCCTGGAAGACTGCCGGGGCATTACAGAGCCCAAAAGGCATCACCAAATATTCATAATGCCCTGAGTGGGTATTAAAGGCAGTCTTCCATTCATCCCCCTCTCTTATTCGGATTAGATTGTACGCACCGTGTAGGTCAATCTTAGAAAAAATGGTGGCAGTACGAAGCTGGTCAAACAAGACCGAAATGAGAGGCAGTGGGTATGAGTTTTTAATCGTGATACGGTTCAATTCCCTGAAGTCGATGCAGGGTCGCAACGAACCGTCCTTTTTACCCACGAAGAAGAACCCCGACCCAACTGGAGACTGTGAAGGTCTGATAAATCCCTTAGCCAAGTTCTCCTGAATGTACTCTGCCATAGCCTGAGTCTCAGGACGTGACAGGGAGTACAACCTGCTCTTGGGAAGCTTAGCATTTGGCAACAAATCAATGGCACAGTCATAGGGGCGATGGGGAGGTAGTACCTCTGCAACTTTTTTGGAGAACACGTCCGCAAAATCTGCATAACACCCTGGCAATCCTGGCAAACTTAGCTGCGAGAGCCTGACTGGAAGGCTCAAGCAACTCCTGAAACAATCAGTACCCCAACTAAGAATCTCCCCAGAGACCCAGTCAAATTGAGGATTGTGGGCCCTTAACCAGGGTAACCCCAACACCAATGGGGCAAAAGTACAGACAGTCACATAAAAGGACAACTCCTCAGAGTGTGTGGCTCCAATAAACAAAGAAATCTGGCTAGTGCAAGAGGTAATTTTACCTTGGGATAATGGTTCCCCGTTTAACCCACAAATCTCAATTTCCGATGCCAAGGGTACTAAGGGAACAGAGTGTTTTAGGGCGAATTGGCGGTCCATAAAAACCCCGTCGGCCCCACTGTCCACAAAGGCCTCAGTCTTGACAGTTTGACCGAGGATCTTCAAGGTCACCGGAATGATAAAAGTCTTCTTGGGAAATTCTGACTTCTGGCCTGACAGGATATTTCCCATCACCCTCAGGCCCTGAAGTTTTCCGGCTTTTCTGGGCATGATACTACCACATGACCTTTATTCCCACAGTACAAACACAACCCCTGCTGTCTCCTCCGCGTCTTCTCACGCGAGGAGAGGCGGGTAGCCCCAATCTGCATAGGCTCCTCAGAAAATTCCTCAGAGTCTGAGGTTCCCTTGGGAAGGAAGGAAATCTCAGTCTCCCTTTCAAGCCTACGCTCTCTCAGCCGTCTATCCACCCGGATGGATAACTGCATGAGCTGATCCAAGCTATCAGGCAAGGGATATTGTACCAGTTGGTCCTTTATCTGGTTAGAAAGACCTCTTCGGTACTGGTGTCTCAGGGCTGGGTCATTCCACTGGGTATCATGGGCCAACCTCCGAAACTCCGTACAGTAAACCTCAACTGGCCTTCGCCCTTGCTTAAGGATCGAAATCTGAGCCTCGGCTGAGGCCGTCTTGTCAGGGTCATCATACAACATGCCCAGTGCCGTAAAAAAAGCATCAACACTTTTAAGCGACGGACAGTCAGGCTGCAACCCATATGCCCAGACCTGTGGGTCTCCTTGTAGCAAGGAAATCACTATGCCCACCCGCTGAATCTCCGACCCAGAAGACTGAGGCCTAAGCCGGAAGTATAGCTTGCAGCTCTCCTTGAAACAAAAGAACTGCGAGCGATCTCCAGAAAAACGATCCGGGAGATTTACTTTCGGCTCCTTAACCCCTGCAGGTGCTGCTGCTGCGGGAGCTCCGCCAGCAGCCTGGGAGGTGTGCATTTTAATGGACAAATCATTAAATTGCCGAGTCAGGACCTGCACCTGATCGACCACCTGTTGCAACGTATTTTGAGGGGTATGCTCCATATTCCCACAAAATTTCAACAGGAGTATTAGGCTGCTGAATATGTTATGCACACCAGTGCCTGCAGGAATGTACTGGTGTTTGAACTGTTATGCAAAACAAATGGACTCACAGACAAACTGGGGAATATGACATAACGTACACAGAAGGTGATAGGGTAACAAAATACACACACAGTGAACAGAGAAGCCCAGAGGCTAAGGAACTGGGTATCTCCCTTGTATTAGAACTGCTCAGATGTAAAAAGCAAGATGTTGTGTTTTAATACGTAGAGAACCCGAAATGCTGTTGCTAAGGGCAACAGCAAAACCCTAAAGGGTTACCAACGGGTGTGGCAGTAAACTCCTTGGTCAGAGATGGAATGATAGACACAAGGAGAGCCTCCACAATCCTGATTCTCACTTGCAGTGCACAGGTTTAAGCTTACTGCCACTAAACTGACCCCTGACACCTAGCACAGTGAGACAGGATTAGACAGGCAAGTGTTAGAATACAGCCGCAAACTTGCTAAGTTCACAGAGTAATAACAGAACCCCAGCAAGCTAAACGACTGACTCCAGTCTTACTGCTAGGTCTGGATTGGCAGAGTGTAATACCAAATCCCCAGGCCTATTTGCAGTAAGCAACAAACAAATACAAAGCTACACAGTACTGGCTAACTTTCATGAACTGACTAACCAACAGAGATTCAGCAGCATCTGCTTACCCTGAAAAGAGGCCTTATAAAGCAGGTGCTGTCCACGCCCCACTCAGACCTCACAGACTGTGAGCACAAAAACCAGCACCGGATCCCCTGCCGTGCACAGAGCCTATAACCACTGCACAGCAAAAGACCCGAACCGGAGTATCAGCTGCGCTCAGGTTACTCCACTAGCACTTGTCTCCCGGTTGCCATGACGACGTGGCAGCACAGGGCAGGAGACCCTAACACCTACTCCTACAGTAGAGGCATCAACCTCCACCAAGAACGGACGGCTGAGATCGGGTTGTCGAAGAACTGGAGCAGTCGTGAAGGCCTCCTTTAAAGATGAAAAAGCTTCCAAAGCCTCCGGAGACCACTTGGCAGGATCAGCTCCCTTCCTAGTTAATGCGGTTATAGGAGCTATGACAGAAGAATAATTTTGAATGAATCTTCGGTAGAAGTTAGCAAACCCCAGGAAACGTTGAATTCCTTTTAGGGTAGCTGGAAGTGTCCAATCCTGAATCGCCTGGACTTTAGCGGGGTCCATCTGTAACCTCTGCCCTGAAAGAATGTAACCGAGGAATGGAATCGTGGGTACTTCAAAGGTGCACTTCTCTAACTTACAGAATAACTGATTCCTTCGTAAATGAGTTAACACTTCTTTGACTTGTTCCCGGTGGGTCTTCAGATCCCTAGAAAAAATGAGGATGTCATCCAGATACACTACCAAGCAGTCATAGAGGAGATCTCTGAAGATTTCGTTAACGAACTCTTGAAAGACGGCTGGGGCGTTGCATAGGCCAAAAGGCATTACCAGGTATTCGTAATGGCCGTCGCGGGTATTAAATGCCGTCTTCCATTCGTCCCCTGGGCGAATACGTATAAGATTGTAGGCCCCCCGTAAGTCCAACTTAGTAAATACAGTAGCTCCTTTAACACGGTCGAACAGTTCTGGAATCAGAGGTAACGGATATCTGTTCTTAATTGTTATGTCATTGAGACCTCTATAGTCAATACAGGGCCGCAACCCCCCATCCTTCTTTTTGACGAAGAAAAACCCTGCTCCGGCCGGAGATGTAGAAGACCTGATGAACCCTTTCTCCAAGTTCTCCCGTATATACTCCGACATGGCCTGTGTCTCGGGAAGTGAGAGAGGGTAAATTCGACCTCGGGGAGGAGTCTTACCGGGTACTAGCTCAATGGGACAATCCCAAGTACGATGCGGGGGCAAGGTGTCCGCCCCATGCTTACTGAAAACATCTTGAAAAGATTGGTACTCCACAGGAAGGCTGGAAGGGTTGGAAGAACAGAGAGGTCTAACTGAAGGTAAACAGTTCTGAAAGCAGTCTTGTCCCCAAGAGAGAACATCCATAGTTTGCCAATCTATGTGGGGATTGTGTCTGATTAACCATGGAAACCCTAGGATTAGTTCATGAGAGGCTTTAGGAATTACAAGGAAAGATATTTTTTCTGAATGGAGAACTCCGACCTTCAGCTTGAGAGGAATAGTACGAAAGGATATAATACCCTCTGGGATATAACTTCCATCCACTGCGGTAACAGAAATGGTACGATCCAAAGGAACCATTTGTATTCCAGATCGTTTGACCAGAGCTGACGTAATGAAGTTTTCGGCGGCTCCGGAGTCGAGTAGTGCAGGGATGAGAAGAGAAGAAGAAGGGAGCTCTAATTGGGTTAACAGGACAGACTCTTTCTTGGTATGTAATTCTGAGAATTCTCCTAGCTTGACCTCTCCAGCACAAACTAGGAGCGGGCGTTTCCCGGACGTAGACTGCAAGTTTTAACAAAGTGATCAGATGCACCACAATACAGGCAGAGGTTCCCTTGTCGCCGTCTCTGACGTTCTTCATTGGAGAGGTGGGAGCGATTAATCTGCATGGGTTCTTCCACAGTTGGTGATGATGGTGTTGGTGGAAGAACAACTCTAGGCTTAGGGCGATCTGACCGCAACCTCTCCATACAGCGTTCTCTGTACCTCAGATCTAACTTATTGCATAAAGAAATTAGTTTATCCAACTTATCAGGTACATCCTGAGTTGCGAGGTCATCTTTGATCTTTTCGGAGAGACCGCTCCAGAAAGCTGCAATGAGAGCCTCCTCGTTCCAGTTCAGTTCTGAGGAAAGGGTGCGAAACTGAATCACGTACTGACTGACCGTACACGTGCCCTGACGCAGGCGCAGGATCTCCAATGAGGCGGCAGAAGTCCTGCCCGGTTCATCGAAGATTCTTCGAAAGGTGGCCATGAATTCTGGATAGTTAGATAAGATGGGATCCATCCTCTCCCACAAAGGTGAAGCCCATTCCAACGCTTGCCCGGTAAGTAAAGAAATTATATAGGCTACTTTGGTTCGTGCTGATGGGAAGTTGTCAGACTGTAGTTCGAACTGGATTTCGCACTGGTTAAGAAACCCGCGGCATTGTTTTGGATTCCCATCAAATTTACTGGGAGGTGGCAAATGCAAACGTGGAAGTGGTACTGGTACAGGACCGGAGGTGCCAATGTGGGAGCAGCTGTAGATACTTGAGGTGCCGTCATGGCAACACAGAGAATCGAGACGTTCGGACATACTCTGCATGAACTGCACGATTTGAGATTGTGTGGCCTCCTGCTTACTTAAGCGAGACCAGATATCGGCAGTTGAATCCCCTCCTGAGGCCTGATCACCCGTCGAATCCATTGGGCCAGTGCTTACTGTCACGTCTGGCAGGGTTTGAGGATCCGGCAGCTGAGATTTGCCCGAGGAGGTAGCAGGCTGTGAATGAACCAGATGAGAGGGCTGGATATAGTTCCTTCGCATGGGACACGGAGCAATGAAGAACGTAGGCGGGGTTTGAGAGTCAATGGAAAGTATTTATTATGTACTGGGCTGAGGTAGGGAACTGAGGCTGAAGCACAATGGTTAAAGACGTGGCTGGAGGTGAAGAACTGCGGACTGTGATTTGAAAGACGAGACTGTAGATGATGAACTGTGGAACTGTGGATGGTAGTTGAAAACGTGGCTGGAGACAAGGACTGTGGACTGTGGTTTGGAAAACGAGGCTTGAAGATAATAATCTGCAGGCTGTGGTCAGTGGTACAAAGGCGTGGCTGGTGAAGGAGATCTGTGGAGTGTGGCTTGAAAGACGAGGCAGAAGACCCGGGGCCGACTGTGCCCAAAGCGTCTTACTAGACCGGGTTTTCCAGGAGCGCTTCCACAGACAGTAGCAGGCAAGAAACGGCAGGGCTGCAGCAGCAACAGAGAACCGACCAAGCAGGATCAGGAGGAACCAAGATACAGCAGGAATCCTGGGAGCACAGGCTAAAGCACCTGCAACAGGGTTGTAACTTGAAGCACTGGCATCCCTGTCCTAAACCAGCCCCCTTTTATAGGGAGAGCTTCCCCTGGATTGGCTGGAAGAAACAGGAAACAGGAACTATGCTTAAAACTTGGTCTCCAACATGGCGGCGCCCAGTAATGCAGACCTTTTTGCAAAGCCACATTGCTCACTGCCCCTGGTCTCCAAGCAACAGTTCAGCAAGAGCGACCCGCTGTAGCGGCGTCCCGCCACCACGAGCGGACCCCCTCACCTCCGCTACTGCTGCCCACGGATCCGGCGCAGCAGCCCACCTCTGCCGCTGCCCGCACAACACCAAGGAAGCCAGCCCCGCGGCCCCAGCGTACCGGTAAGACTCCGGACGCTGACAGGTAATATAATACATCAATAGATAAACCACACAGACATAAAAGAAAACCTTGATCACACAGTAAGCATAATGCATGATTTGTGTAGGCATTTTGGGTAATAACCTCCAAGGGTTGTGTATTCCACCCTCACAAGGTACAAGGTGCGGCAGCCATCTTGTGCACACTGCGTAGGATTACCCAGGATGGAATAGTCCACCCCTAGAAGAGAGAACACAAAATGGGGAGATTGCAGAGTCCTAAAGTTCAAAGTAGGGTTCCAACAAAACCATCAGGTCCATGTATTATTCATCCCATCCACAAGCGCACCAGGTAAGGCAGCCATGTTGTGTGCACTACGAAAGTTACACAGTGGGAGATGAGCCATACAAGAGCTAAATGCATGTATGGGAAAACTGACACGTGTGTAGGAGTTTGCTATACCCTGCATGGAAAGATCCAAATGAAGCAAACCCTGCCCACGGAGGAACCATCCGAGGCAGCCATGTGGGGCGCACTGCGTTGGTTACTGCTGACAGGGTGTGCCATCAATGGAGGTAAACATTACAGAAATAGCACACAGTGGGGTGGAAGTACGCTGGATGGATTACAAACAGAATGTTCCCATATGCGGAACATCAGCCATCATTACCACACACAACGACTTACACCTACCCCGTGCTTGGTGCGGGCGATACGTCTGAATTTGCCCTCCACAATAGTGAGTAACTCCAGCTACACACCCACGATACCCACACAAGATGGTTTTCTTCCGTGTGTACTCCACTGGCTGCCCAGCTGACAGCCAGAAAATCCCATTTCACATAGATACGCGCAAAGATGCGTACAGTTAGTCCAGTATGAAGCTCACTATATGTGGTCACAACCGAACTTACCTGTGTCTCACAGGATCAGCCTCCATATGTCTCCATGTCTAGTATAGTCATGGGTAGTTGTTAATTATACGAGTGTCACTGCAAATATTCTGCCCACCTGTCATTTGGTTATCTTGGGCAAGTGTGAAGCTGAAATACTCCCCCCAAGGAATGATAGATGGGTGGACTCCATAGTTTAAGCTGCGTTTGTTCACCCACCACCCACAAGAGAGACCCGCCTCTGCTCAATTTTTACTTGAGAGTATGAAGAACACGGTGGGCATCAGAGCCGGCCTTAGGCATAGGCAAACTAGGCAAATGCCTAGGGCATTTGGTATGCTTAGGGGCACCAGCAGCTTCTGCTGATTAAAATGATATGCGGCATGCCTATATTCTGTGTGTGACTGCGGCTTTATCTGCATCCGAAATGCTACATTGTAGTGTAGTCCTGGAAATCACTGTAATGTAGCATTTCATATGCAGATATAGCCGCAGTCGCACACAGAATATAGGCATGCTGTATATCATTTTAATCAGCAGAAGCTGCTTGTGCATCCTAGCCACATAGTAATGCAAATACGATGCATTTTCATAAACAAAAGGCGCCCGATGTTAGCAGAGCTGCCAGCTGACTCATGCCAGGCATCTCCTGCAGAACTAGCGGCGGTGCTAGGGGGCACCAGCCAAAATATTGCCTAGGGCATCATATTGGTTAGGGCCGGCTCTGGTGGGCATTTCATGGGCGGTGGAATGAAGGGTGTATTTAGTGATACGGTCAGAGAACCTGGTAAATAACAGACCAGACCTGCCTGAGTGTTCCTGGGAATCTGTAGAGTGAAGCAGATAAGGTGTATATGTTTTTGGAAAGGAGTGCAGCATGAGTTTTGTGGTACTCGTTCATTAAGACATCTAAAATGACAGTTTGACAGAGTTCTTTTTTCATGTGACGCCCATATACATAACATGTAGCTAATTATGAGCATAATAAGTAGTTCTTTTAGTATAGACAATACAGTACTTTACATATACTGAGGACAAGTCAACCACTAATTTACACCTGTAACGCACATTCACAATAGGAGGAATGGTTTCTCATGTGTCCCTTCACACAACTGCATTCTAAAAATTGTTATATTTGCGCATACGGTTAGTATTTTAACACAAAATGTAGTAGATTTACTCACGCCCGAACGAAGATTTTTCATCGTTGAAGTGATCGTAGTGTGATTGACAGGAAGTGGGTGTTTCTGGGCGGAAACTGTCCGTTTTCTGGGAGTGTGCGGAAAAACGCAGGCGTGTCAGGGAAAAACGCGGGAGTGTCTGGAGAAACGGGGGAGTGGCTGGCCGAACGCTGGGCGTGTGTGTGACGTCAAACCAGGAACGAAACGGGCTGAGCTGATCGCAATGTAGGAGTAAGTCTCGAGCTACTCAGAAACTGCTAAGAATTTTCTATTCGCAATTCTGCTAATCTTTCGTTCGCAATTCTGCTATGCTAAGATACACTCCCAGAGGGCGGCGGCTTAGCGTGTGCAAAGCTGCTAAAAGCAGCTAGCGAGCGAACAACTCGGAATCACCCCCATTTTCCAAGTGCATGTGTGTAATATTACTGAGGGCCTTATGTGATAGCTGCAAGATAGAGGCACGGATGCAATTCTGGCAAGTTCCCCTGCAGTTTTAAAGTGGCGATAAGTTAAAAGGCAAAACCAGGTTGATCTTGCCTTTTAAATTGTTGCCATTTTTACAATACAGGATAACGCACCGCAATCGTGTGTGAAGTACCAACATCGGAGATTTTTCGATAATCGATTCCCTGAGTGACTGTGTGGTCAGAGTGGCCGTGGGAGCTGAGACTCTTCCGCCATTTTTTCTGCATACGGGATCGCAGTGGTAGGCTGAGACATGCACTGAAAACGTCCGCTATGCGCCTGCGTGTTTGCCGTTACCTCCGCCAAACATCCTCTGGCTGTCATTCACTTTGCGATTAAATCCTCACTGCCAGAGACATTGCAAAGGTACCTTGGTGCGAGCGCATTGCGACTGTGACACATGCACAGTCGGACGATAACTCCATAAATATCGGCATGGTTACATCTCTGAATCAGCAATAGAGATAAACGAGCGCTTCTGTAATTACTGTGATGTGTTTATGTAATTCTGGTTCAAGTCAAATAAACAAGAAGAGAAAACAAAATAGTTTGTTTACTTTTCTTTTGTTTTCTCCTTTTATTGACATCTCTGAATCAAGCCCTGTCTGTGTTTGTTAGAAATGGGATCACCACCTACTTACCTTTCTTTCGGAACGGCCGGGAGGCTCCCCAAAATAGGCTGGAAAAGGTGGTCAAGTCACCGCATTCCAATCCACCTACTACAGCCCCCCACACCCACTCTTGGCCGCCCACTTACAGAGCACAAGTGGGCAGTCGAAGGGGACCCGATGACACAATTCGTGCCCTGCTTCAATGCCTGTTTCTCTAACGTCCTAGTGGATGCTGGGGACTCCGTAAGGACCATGGGGAATAGACGGGCTCCGCAGGAGACAGGGCACTTTAAGAAAGAATTAGGAATACTGGTGTGCACTGGCTCCTCCCTCTATGTCCCTCCTCCAGACCTCAGTTTGAATCTGTGCCCGGACGGGCTGGGTGCACCTTAGTGAGCTCTCCTGAGCTTGCTAAATAGAAAGTATTTTGTAAGGATTTTTTATTTTCAGAGAGATCTGCTGGCAATAGACTCTCTGCTACGTGGGACTGAGGGGAGAGAAGCAGACCTACTAACTGCGGATAGGTCATGCTTCTTAGGCTACTGGACACCATTAGCTCCAGAGGGATCACAGGAACGCACCCTTGGTCGTCCGATTCGGAGCCGCGCCGCCGTCCCCCTCGCAGAGCCAGAAGCCGGCGTGAGAAGCAAGAAGACGTCAAAAGCGGCGGCAGAAGACTCCAGTCTTCATATGAGGTAGCGCACAGCACTGCAGCTGTGCGCCATTGCTCCCACATTAAACCCACACACTCCGGTCACTGTAGGGTGCAGGGCGCAGGGGGGGGCGCCCTGGGCAGCAATTGAGAACCTCTTGGCAAAAAGCAGCATATATACAGTTGGGCACTGTATATATGCATGAGCCCCCGCCATTATTTTACACAAAATCGCGGGACAGAAGCCTACCGCTGAGGGGGCGGGGCTTCTTCCTCAGCACTCACCAGCGCCATTTTCTCTCCACAGCTCCGCTGAGAGGAAGCTCACCAGGCTCTCCCCTGCAGATTCACGGTAGAAAGAGGGTAAAAAGAAGGGGGGGGCACATAAATTTAGCGCAAAATCAGTATATACAGCAGCTACTGGGTAAACACTAAGTTACTGTGTAATTCCTGGGTCATATAGCGCTGGGGTGTGTGCTGGCATACTCTCTCTCTGTCTCTCCAAAAGGCCTTGTGGGGGTTCTGTCCTCAAATAGAGCATCCCCTGTGTGTGTGGTGTGTCGGTACGCTTGTGTCGACATGTTTGACGAGGAAGGCTATGTGGAAGCAGAGCAGGTACAAATGAATGTGGGATCGCCGCCGACGGCGCCGACACCCGATTGGATGGATACGTGGAAGGTTTTAAATGATAATGTTACTTCCTTGCATAAAAGGTTGGATAAAGCTGAAGCCTTGGGACAGTCAGGGTCTCAACCCATGCCTGATCCTACAGCGCAGAGGCCGTCAGGGTCTCAGAAGCGCCCACTATCCCAAATTGTTGACACAGATATCGACACGGATTCTGACTCCAGTATCGATGGCGATGATGCAAAGTTGCAGCCTAAAATGGCTAAAGCCATCCGCTACATGATTATAGCAATGAAGGATGTATTGCACATCTCAGAGGAAAACCCAGTCCCTGACAAGAGGGTTTATATGTTTGGGGAAAAAAGGCATGAGGTGACCTTTCCCCCTTCACATGAGTTAAATGAGTTATGTGAAAAAGCTTGGGAATCTCCAGATAGAAAAATGCAGATTTCCAAACGGTTGCTTGTGGCGTATCCTTTCCCGCCAGCGGACAGGTTACGCTGGGAATCCTCCCCTAGGGTAGACAAAGCTTTGACATGCTTATCTAAGAAGGTAGCCCTGCCGTCACAGGATACGGCCACCCTAAAAGATCCTGCGGATAGAAAACAAGAAGGTATCCTGAAGTCCGTTTATACACATTCAGGTACCATACTAAGGCCGGCAATTGCGTCGGCCTGGATGTGTAGTGCTGTAGCAGCATGGACAGATACTTTATCGATAAGGAACTTGATACCTTGGACAAGGATACTATATTACTGACCCTGGGGCATATAAAAGACGCTGTCCTATTTATGAGAGATGCCCAGAGAGACATTAGCCTACTGGGCTCTAGAATAAATGCAATGTCGATTTCTGCCAGAAGGGTCCTGTGGACTCGGCAATGGACAGGTGATGCCGACTCAAAAAGGCACATGGAGGTTTTACCTTATAAGGGTGAGGAATTGTTTGGGGACGGTCTCTCGGACCTAGTTTCCACAGCTACGGCTGGGAGTCATATTTTTTGCCATATATCCCCTCACAGCCTAAGAAAAATGCAGTCCTTTCGTTCACAAAGAGGCAAGAAAGTCTGAGGTGCGTCCTTTCTTGCCAGAGGCAGGGGTAGAGGAAAGAAGCTGCACAATACAGCTAGTTCCCAGGAACGGAAGTCCTCCCCGGCTTCCACTAAATCCACTGCATGAGGCTGGGGCTCCACAGGTGGCGCCAGGATCGGTGGGGGCGCGTCTCCGAAATTTCAGCCACCAGTGGGTTCGCTCACGGGTGGATCCCTGGGCTATACAGATTGTGTCTCAGGGATACAAGCTGGAATTCGAAGTGATGCCCCCGCACCGTTACCTCAAATCGGCCCTGCCAGCTTCCCCCATAGAGAGGGAAATAGTGTTAGTGGCAATTCACAAATTATATCTCCAGCAGGTGGTGGTAAGGGTTCCCATCCTTCAACACGGAAGGGGTTACTATTCCACAATGTTTGTGGTACCGAAACCGGACGGTTCGGTCAGACCCATATTGAATTTAAAATCCCTGAACATTTACCTGAAAAGGTTCAAGTTCAAGATGGAATCGCTCAGAGCGGTCATTGCAAGCCTGGAAGAGGGGGATTTTATGGTGTCTCTGGACAGAAAGGATGCTTACCTGCATGTCCCCATTTATCCACCTCATCAGGAGTACCTCAGATTTGTGGTACAGGACTGTCATTACCAATTCCAGACGTTGCCGTTTGGTCTGTCCACGGCACCGAGAATATTTACCAAGGTAATAGCAGAAATGATGGTGCTTCTGCGAAAGCAAGGGGTCACAATTATCCCATACTTGGACGATTTCCTCATAAAGGCGAGGTCCAGAGAGCAGCTGCTGATCAGCGTAGCACACTCTCGGGAAGTGTTGCAACAGCACGGCTGGATTCTGAATATTCCAAAGTCGCAGCTGATTCCTACGACGCGTCTGCCCTTCCTGGGCATGATTCTGGACACAGACCAGAAGAAGGTTTTTCTCCCGGCGGAGAAGGCTCAGGAGCTCGTGACTCTGGTCAGAGACCTCTTAAAATTAAAACAGGTGTCGGTGCATCAATGCACGCGAGTCCTGGGAAAGATGGTGGCGTCATACGAAGGTCCGGATCGCATCTTCAGATGCAGCGGCTGATCACCCTATCCCCCAGGGCCAGGGTGTCTCTTCTGTGGTGGCTGCAGAGTGCTCACCTTCTCGAGGGTCGCAGGTTCGGCATTCAGGACTGGGTCCTGGTGACCATGGATGCAAGCCTCCGAGGGTGGGGGGCAGTCACACAGGGAAGAAATTTCCAGGGTCTGTGGTCAAGTCAGGAGACTTGTCTGCACATCAATATCCTGGAACTAAGGGCCATATACAACGCCCTAAGTCAAGCGGAGCCTCTGCTTCGCAACCAACCGGTGCTGATTCAGTCAGACAACATCACCGCAGTGGCTCATGTAAACCTGCCAAGGCGGCACAAGGAGCAGGGTGGCGATGGCGGAAGCCACCAGAATTCTTCGCTGGGCGGAGAATCACGTAAAAGCACTGTCAGCAGTGTTCATTTCGGGAGTGGACAACTGGAAAGCAGACTTCCTCAGCAGGCACGACCTCCACCCGGGAGAGTGGGGACTTCATCAAGAAGTCTTCACACAGATTACAAGTCGTTGGGAACTGCCACAGGTGGACATGATGGCATCCCACCTCAACAAAAAGCTACAAATGTATTGCGCCAGGTCAAGAGACCCTCAGGCAATAGATGTGGACGCACTAGTGACACCGTGGGTGTTCCAGTTGGTTTATGTGTTTCCTCCTCTTCCTCTCATACCCAAGGTGCTGAGAATCGTAAGAAAAGAGGAGTGAGAACAATACTCATTGTTCCGGATTGGCCAAGAAGAACTTGGTATTCTGAATTGCAAGAAATGCTCACAGAGGACCCATGGCCTCTGCCTCTCAGACAGGATCTGTTGCAACAGGGGCCCTGTCTGTTCCAAGACTTACCGCGGCTGCATTTGACGGCATGGCGGTTGAACGCCGGATCCTAGCAGAAAAAGGTATTCTGGATGAGGTTATTCCTACGCTAATAAAGGCTAGGAAGGATGTGACGGCTAAACATTATCACCGTACATGGTGAAAATATGTTGCTTGGTGTGAGGCCAGGAATGCCACTACAGAGGAATTCCAGCTGGGCCGTTTCCTTCACTTCCTACAGTCGGGAGTGACTTTGGGCTTAAAATTGGGGTCCATTAAGGTCCAGATTTCAGCCCTATCCATTTTCTTTCAAAAGGAACTGGCTTCTCTTCCTGAAGTTCAGACATTTGTAAAGGGAGTGCTGCATATTCAACCCCCTTTTGTGCCACCAGTGGCACCTTGGGATCTTAACGTGGTGTTGAGTTTCCTGAAATCACACTGGTTTGAGTCACTTAAAACCGTGGAGTTAAAATATCTCACGTGGAAGGTGGTCATGCTATTGGCCTTAGCTTCGGCTAGGCGTGTGTCAGAATTGGCGGCTTTGTCACATAAAAGCCCCCATCTGGTTTTCCATATGGACAGGGCAGAATTACGGACTCGTCTGCAATTTCTGCCAAAAGTGGTGTCATCTTTTCATTTGAACCAACCTATTGTGGTGCCTGCGGCTACTCGTGACTTGGAGGATGCCAAGTTACTAGATGTAGTCAGGGCTTTGAACGTTTATGTAGCCAGAACGGCTGGAGTCAGGAAAACTGAGTCGCTGTTTATCCTGTATGCATCCAACAAGCTGGGTGCTCCTGCTTCAAAGCAAACTATTGCTCACTGGATCTGTAACACGATTCAGCAGGCTCATTCTGCGGCTGGATTGCCGCCTCCAAAATCAGTAAAAGCCCATTCCACAAGGAAGGTGGGCTCTTCTTGGGCGGCTGCCCGAGGGGTCTCGGCATTACAGCTTTGCCGAGCAGCTACTTGGTCGGGTTCAAACACTTTTGCAAAGTTCTACAAGTTTGATACCCTGGCTGAGGAGGACCTTGTGTTTGCTCATTCGGTGCTGCAGAGTCATCCGCACTCTCCCGCCCGTTTGGGAGCTTTGGTATAATCCCCATGGTCCTTACGGAGTCCCCAGCATCCACTAGGACGTTAGAGAAAATAAGATTTTACTTACCGGTAAATCTATTTCTCGTAGTCCGTAGTGGATGCTGGGCGCCCGTCCCAAGTGCGGACTTCTTCTGCAATACTTGTATATAGTTATTGCTTAAATAAGGGTTATGTTATGGTTGCATCAGGGTTATCTGATGCTCTGTTGTTGTTCATACTGTTAACTGGGTAAGTTTATCATGAGTTATACGGTGTGATTGGTGTGGCTTGTATGAGTCACCCTGGATTCCAAAATCCTTTCCTTGTACTGTCAGCACTTCCGGGCACAGTTTCCTTAACTGAGGTCTGGAGGAGGGACATAGAGGGAGGAGCCAGTGCACACAGTATTCCTAATTCTTCCTTAAAGTGCCCTGTCTCCTGCGGAGCCCGTCTATTCCCCATGGTCTTTACGGAGTCCCCAGCATCCACTACGGACTACGAGAAATAGATTTACCGGTAAGTAAAATCTTATTTTTATCTGCACTGTATAGCGGGGGGGGAGCTGCGATGACGCGATCGTGCCGCCACACCCCCACCCCGCACAGCACTCCTTCACACTCACCACGCCCCCTAAGTGCAGACCGAGCTGCAAGGTAAGTATGGCTCCAAATGATGACAGCTTCAGTGCTTGCAAACCTTTCATTTCTATTGGAGCTATTATACATTCTTCTATATATTTGTCGGTAAATTGTTTATGTTAGCATTGTGTTTTCATATAAAATTTACTTTTATTGCTTCATTGACTTTCTCTTCCTCTTTTTGTTTTTTTTGCAGACAATCTAGTAGTATTATCTGATTAGAGCCAATACTTTCTCTTTTTTTTGGCAATTAATTTGAGGATTGGTCACCTGTAGTGTTTGGCTGCTTTAGTAATGTAAGGAGATGCTCTCTAGTTGCTTACAATACTTTATTTAATGGGGGTCATTCTGAGTTGTTCGCTCGTTGCAGATTTTTCGCAACGGAGCGATTAAGGCAAAAATGCGCATGGTTCGCAGTGCGCATGCGGTTAGTATTTTACCACAAAACTTAGTAGATTTACTCATGTCCGAACAAAGATTTTTCATCATTGAAGTGATCGGAGTGTGATCGACAGGAAGTGGGTGTTTCTGGGCGGAAACTGGCCGTTTTCTGGGAGTGTGCGGAAAAACGCAGGCGTGTCAGGGAAAAACGCGGGAGTGTCTGGAGAAACGGGGCAGTGGCTGGACGTGTTTGTGACGTCAAACCAGGAACGAAACTGACTGAGCTGATCGCTATTTGTGAGTTAGTCTCGAGCTACTCAGAAACTGCTAAGAATTTTCTATTCGCAATTCTGCTAATCTTTCGTTCGCAATTCTGCTAAGCTAAGATACACTCCCAGAGGGCGGCGGCTTAGCGTGTGCAATGCTGCTAAAAGCAGCTAAAACAACTCGGAATCACCCCCAATATTGTATGAATGGCTGTGCAAGTACTTTTCCTCATGTCTGTGTGTGCATGTGTATCTTCCGATTCAGAGACAGGACAGCGCAGTGCAGGTGTTCCCACAGTTGAGGGATTTTTTGCTACAGCGTATGTGCAAATAGTCCAAGAGTGCCTTAGGTGGTTATTCCGAGTTGTTCGCTAGCTGTTTTCGGTCGCTGTGCAGCGATCTGGCAAAAAAAATCGGCAATTCTGCGCATGTGTATGCGGCGCAATGCGCACGCGCGACGTACTTTCACAACAGCCGATGCAGTTTCACACAAGGTCTAACGACGCTTTTCAGTCGCACTGCTGGCCGCAGAGTGATTGACAGGAAGTGGGCGTTTCTGGGAGGTAACTGACCGTTTTCGGGGAGTGTGTGTAAAAACGCAGGCGTGTCCCATACAAACGCAGGCGTGCCTTGGGAAACGCAGTCGTGGCTGGCCAAACATAGGGCGTGTTCGTGACGTCAAAACAGGAACTAAACAGGCTGAAGTGATCGCAAGCTAGGAGTAGGTCTGGAGCTGATCTCAAACTGCACAATCTTTCTTTGTAGCAGCGCTGCGATCCTTTCGTTCGCACTTCTGCTAAGCTAAGATACACTCCCAGAGGGCGGCGGCCTAGCGTTTGCACGGCTGCTAAAAGCAGCTAGCGAGCGAACAACTCGGAATGAAGGCCTTAGTGCGCACGCGTACATTTACCTACTGTATGCGTATGGCATCACTTACACTTGAAAAGGAGTATCTAATCCCTAGTCGATCCATGGGCGTATTATGTGGACGATGGTGCTACCGATGTTGTAGTGTTTACTATCTCCATCGCAATTGCACAGTCCACGGAGCCTGAAACTGGGTGTCTCAGTGCTTATACCCTCCATCGCACGGTGGATCACAAAGGGAAGGCTGATAGTACCAGTTGCATATTTCCACACTGGCTGTTGAGAGAGTGGCTGTGATCGCAGCGGCATTACCACCCATCTTGGCATTAGGCCCTTTATCCTCTATTGATCCATTATCATTCCCAAACTTAAATCCCATTGTCAGGCCCATAGATCTACAGTATTATACTGATTATCTTTCCCGTTATACTCATTGGGGGTAATTCCAAGTTGAACGCAGCAGGAAATTTTTTAGCAGTTGGGCAAAACCATGTGCACTGCAGGGGAGGCAGATATAACATGTGCATAGAGAGTTAGATTTGGGTGGGTTATTTTGTTTCTGTGCAGGGTAAATACTGGCTGCTTTATTTTTACACTGCAATTAAGATTGCAGATTGAATTTACCACACCCAAATCTAACTCTCTCTGCACGTTATATCTGCCTCCCCTGCAGTGCACATGGGGGGTAATTCCAAGTTGATCGCAGCAGGAAATTTTTTAGCAGTTGGGAAAAACCATGTGCACTGCAGGGGAGGCAGCTATAACGTGCAGAAAGAGTTAGATTTGGGTGGGTTATTTTATTTCTGTGCAGGGTAAATACTGGCTGCTTTATTTTTACACTGCAAATTAGATTGCAGATTGAACACACCACACCCAAATCTAACTCTCTCTGCACATGTTAAATCTGCCTCCCCTGCAGTGCACATGGGTTTGCCCAACTGCTAAAAAAATTCCTGCTGCGATCAACTTGGAATTACCCCCATGGTTTTGCCCAATTGCTAACAAAAATCCTGCTGCGATCAACTTGGAATTACCCCCTTTGTCCCATTCTTTTACTTCTTGTCCCATTTTTATGCTTCTTGTCCGAGGCATATGCTTTTTGTCCCATTTACGTGCCTTGTGCCTTTATACTTCTTGTCCCATTCTGATGCTTCTTATCCCAATCTTATACTCCTCGTCCAATTCTTATGCTTCTTGTCCCCTTCTTTTAGTCCTTTTCCCTATGCTTTTTGTCCCATTCTTATACTCCCTGTCCCATTCTTATACTCCCTGTCCAATGCTTATGCTCCCTGTCCCATTCTTATACTCCCTGTCCCATTCTTATACTCCCTGTCCAATGCTTATACTCCCTGTCCAATGCTTATACTCCCTGTCCAATGCTTATACTCCCTGTCCAATGCTTATACTCCCTGTCCAATGCTTATACTCCCTGTCCCATTCTTACACTCCCTGTCCCATTCTTATACTCCCTGTCCAATGCTTATACTCCCTGTCCAATGCTTATACTCCCTGTCCAATGCTTATACTCCCTGTCCCATTCTCATACTCCCTGTCCCATTCTTATACTCCCTGTCCAATGCTTATACTCCCTGTCCAATGCTTATACTCCCTGTCCAATGCTTATACTCCCTGTCCCATTCTTATACTCCCTGTCCAATGCTTATACTTCCTGTCCCATGCTTATACTTCCTGTCCCATGCTTATACTCCCTGTCCCATTCTTATACTCCCTGTCCAATGCTTATACTCCCTGTCCCATGCTTATACTCCCTGTCCAATGCTTATACTCCCTGTCCAATGCTTATACTCCCTGTCCAATGCTTATACTCCCTGTCCCATTCTTATACTCCCTGTCCAATGCTTATACTTCCTGTCCCATGCTTATACTTCCTGTCCCATGCTTATACTCCCTGTCCCATTCTTATACTCCCTGTCCAATGCTTATACTTCCTGTCCCATTCTTATACTCCCTGTCCAATGCTTATACTTCCTGTCCCATGCTTATACTTCCTGTCCCATGCTTATACTTCCTGTCCCATGCTTATACTCCCTGTCCCACGCTTATACTCCCTGTCCCATGCTTATACTCCCTGTCTCATTGTTTTACTTCTTGTCCCATTCTTATACTCCTTGTCCTTTTCCTATTCTCCCTGTCCCACGCTTCTACTCTCTCTCCCATTCTCATACTCCCTCTCCCATTGTTATGGTCCTTTCCCTCTACTTAAACTCCCATTCTTATACTCCTTGGGCCTAATTCAGAGTTGATCGCAGCAGCAAATTTGTTAGCAGTTGGGCAAAACCATGGGCCTAATTCAGATCTGTTCGCTCGCTAGCTATTTTTTGCAGCGCTGCGAACAGATAGACGCCGCTTATAGGGGAGTGTATTTTAGCTTTGCAAGTGTGTGAACGCGTGTGCAGCCGCCCTGTACAAAAACAGCTTGTGTAGTTTCTGAGTAGCTCTGACCTTACTCAGCCGCTGCGATCACTTCAGCCTATTCGAGCCTGGAATTGACGTCAGACACCCGCCCTGCAAACGCTTTGACACGCCTGCGTTTTCTCTTACGTCCTAGAGGATGCTGGAGATTCCGTAAGGACCATGTGGTACAGACGGGCTCCGCAGGAGACATGGGCACTATAAAGAACTTTAGATGGGTGTGCACTGGCACCTCCCTCTATGCCCCTCCTCCAGACCTCAGTTAGATCCTGTGCCCAGAGGAGACTGGGTGCATTACAGGGGAGCTCTCCTGAGTTTCTCTGAAAAAGAATTTTGTTAGGTTTTTTATTTTCAGGGAGCACTGCTGGCAACAGGCTCCCTGCATCGTGGGACTGAGGAGAGAGAAGTAGACCTACTTAAATGCTAGGCTCTGCTTCTTAGGCTACTGGACACCATTAGCTCCAGAGGGTCAGAACGCAGGTCTCACCCTCGCCGTTCGTCCCGGAGCCGCGCCGCCGTCCTCCTCACAGAGCCGGAAGATAGAAGCCGGGTGAGTATTAGAAGAAAGAAGACTTCAAAGGCGGCAGAAGACTTCAGTTCTTCTCTGAGGTAACGCGCAGCGGTAATGCTGCGTGCCATTGCTCCCACACACAACACACACTGCAGCCACTGATGGGTGCAGGGCGCAGGGGGGGCGCCCTGGGCAGCAATAATAAACCTCTAGGACTGGCTAATAAGTTATATAGGCTGCGGCGGCAGTAGATTACACAATCCCCCGCCAGAACTGAAAATTCGAGCGGGACCGAAGCCCGCCGCTGAGGGGGCGGAGCTTGATCCCACAGCACTAACCAGCGCCATTTTCTCCACAGCACTGCAGAGAAGCTGGCTCCCCGGAATCTCCCCTGCTGAACACGGTGACAGAGGGCAAAAAGAGGGGGGGAGCACTTATAATTGGCGCAGTGAGTGTATATTGATATATATAAAAGCGCTGTTATCTGGGAATTTTATTTCCAGTGTCAGTTGGCGCTGGGTGTGTGCTGGCATACTCTCTCTCTGTCTCTCCAAGGGGTCTTATTGGGGAACTGTCTCCATATACATATATCCCTGTGGGGGTGTCGGTACGCGTGTGTCGGCATGTCTGAAGCGGAAGGCTCATCTAAAGAGGAGGTGGAGCAGATGATTGTGGTGTCTCCGTCGGCAACGCCGACACCTGATTGGTTGGATATGTGGAATATTTTAAATGCAAATGTGACTTTATTACATAAGAGATTGGACAAAGCAGAGTCCAGGGATAATACAGGGAGTCAATCAATGGCTTTGATTGTGTCACAGGGCCCTTCAGGGTCTCAAAAACGTCCCCTATCCCAAATAGCAGACACGGATACCAACACGGATTCTGACTCCAGGGTCGACTACGATGATGCGAGGTTACACCCAAGGGTGGCCAAAAGTATTCATTATATGATTATTGCAATAAAAGATGTTTTGCATATCACAGATGACCCCTCTGTCCCTGACACGAGGGTACACATGTTTAAGGAAAAGAAACCTGAGGAAACGTTTCCCCCATCTCATGAGCTGAATGCGCTATTTGAAAAGGCTTGGGAAACTCCAGAAAAGAAGCTGCAGATTCCCAAGAGAATTCTTATGGCATACCCTTTCCCTGCACAGGACAGGGTACGGTGGGAATCCTCGCCCAGGGTGGACAAAGCTTTAACACGCTTATCCAAGAAGGTGGCGCTACTGTCTCCAGACACGGCAGCCCTCAAGGATCCTGCTGATCGCAGACAGGAAACAACTTTAAAATCAATTTATGCACATACGGGTGCTTTGCTCAGACCGGCAATAGCATCGGCTTGGGTTTGTAGTGCGGTAGCAGCTTGGACAGATACCTTGTCAGCTGATATTGATACCCTTGATAGGGATACCATTTTATTGACCTTAGGTCACATCAAAGACGCAGTCTTATATATGAGAGACGCTCAGAGAGACGTTGGACTACTAGGTTCGAGGGCCAACGCCATGGCGATTTCGGCTAGGCAAGCACTGTGGACCCGCCAATGGACGGGTGATGCCGACTCAAAGAGGCATATGGAAGTTTTGCCTTACAAGGGTGAGGTTTTATTTGGGGAAGGTCTCGCGGACCTGGTTTCCACAGCTACCGCGGGTAAATCTACTTTTTTGCCTTATGTTCCCCCACAGCAAAAGAAAACACCAGAGTATCAGATGCAGTCCTTTCGGTCGCATAAGTGCAGAAGAGGTCGAGGCTCTTCATTCCTCGCCAGAGGTAAGGGTAGAGGGAAAAGAATGCCTGCTACGGCTAGTTCCCAGGAGCAGAAGTCCTCCCCGGCTTCTACTAAATCCACCGCATGACGCTGGGGCTCCACTGAGGGAGTCCGCACCGGTGGGGGCACGTCTTCGACTCTTCAGCCACGTCTGGGTTCAGTCGGACGTGGATCCTTGGGCAATGGAAATTGTATCCCAAGGCCACAAGCTGGAATTCTAAGACGTGCCTCCTCGCCGATTCTTCAAATCGGCTTTACCAGCTTCTCCCTCCAGAGAGGGAGATAGTTTTAGCTGCAATTCAAAAGCTGGGTCAACAGCAAGTGATTATCAAGGTTCCCCTAATACAACAGGGGAAGGGGTACTATTCAACCCTGTTTGTGGTCCCGAAACCGGATGGCTCGGTCAGACCCATTCTAAATTTAAAATCCCTAAACCTGTACGTAAAAAGGTTCAAGTTCAAGATGGAATCGCTCAGGGCGGTTATCTCCAGCCTGGAAGGGGGGGATTTTATGGTGTCACTAGACATAAAGGATGCATACCTTCACGTCCCCATATATCCTCATCAGGCATACCTGAGATTCGTTGTACAGGAGTGTCATTACAAGTTTCAGACGTTGCCGTTTGGGCTTTCCACGGCCCGAGGGTTTTCACCAAGGTAATGGCGGAAATGATGGTGCTCCTGCGCAGGCAAGGAGTCACAATTATCCCGTACTTGGACGATCTCCTGATAAAAGCGAGATCAAAGGAACAGTTGCAGAAAAGGCGTGTCGCTCTCCCTGAGAGTGCTGCAGCAGCATGGTTGGATTCTAAATCTACCAAAGTCACAGTTGATTCGAACGACTCGACTATCTTTCTTAGGCATGATTCTGGACACGGAACAGAAGAGGGTTTTTCTCCCAAAAGGAAATAGCCCAGGAACTCCAGAACATGGTCAGAGACCTGTGATAAAGTCAAATTTCACCTTTGAACATAAGCTATATACTTATTATGGACTAAGTACGCAATTGGCGCACGGAGTACCGTAAGGGTACGCACTTAGCGTAGCAGACGCTTATAGTGGGTGCGACGCACGAGCGGCACGTACGCTCACTGAATGACACACAGTAAACCTTGTTAACAACACTCTGTAAGGGTATGCTTATACTGTAAACCTTAGTACTGTAATATTACCACAATGTAACACTTATTGACCTTGATAATATGAAAGCTGTTTGAGCGATTGAGTCGCTGAGAAACCCTATTCAATAACTGGTGAAACACACAAGACCTGGTAAGGTTCCAACACCTTCGTAGAAGATACTTTAGTATAAAAAGGGGAAAAACAGTTACAGCTTATACACTACAGACCTAACATCAATATCTAAACAGAATAACAAGAAATAAATGTGAACAATAGCGAACGATCGCAAACAGAATAAACACAAAGAGAATAAAATAGCAAACACTTAAAGGATAACAAAATGAGAACGAATGGCGTACATAAAGAATAACAAAATGGCTACAGAGAAACTTACACACGTGGGAATGATTCGCAAGCGCGTCCTGGACCAGCCCTCAGCCTTCAGTGTGAAAACCTTTGTAGAGAGAGTGAGTGCTGGTCCAGCAATGGTGGCCTTTATATACACAACATACAGTAACAATACAATGGTCCCTATAATCTTATAGTTCATTGGACACAGGAATGTGTCTCTGCATTATAACAAAAGGTCATAGGTGGGTTCGAACAGGTGGGCTGTGTCTATTTCCAACTGCTCAGGTGGGAGGTATCCTCAGGATTCCCGCCGCATGGGTAATGAACAGCAAATATAGTAAATGTCTCTAAACTACTTTTAAACATAACTATGTGCAGGAGCGAGCAATCTCTTCCTAACCAACACCGAAATGTTACTATTAAAATACTCTACAGCTGGATACTAGACACCACCGTTCTACCTTTATCTGACCCTTCCAATCATGCCAAGAGGAATTTCTCTGTCCAAGAACCGTTTACACTAAACATACTTTCTAACATTGTTAAGGGGAATATTCACTATAAAACACGCTATGTGGGTAAAATATGTTATGATCGAGTCGCCCGCTAGACGCTCACAAACTCTACCGTAAATGCGCATACACCGCGCGTGATCGCCGGAGCGATCTTACGCAATTTGAGGATATGTGCACGCACGGCAGAGCTCATGCACGTGCAGCGGGCATGTGCATGAGGGGTTAGTACAAGGCATATGAATCAGGATATTTTTCGACTTTGACAGTCCACCCTTTGGCAGTCAACAATAACTGCCACTTTCTAAACAATTCAAGCAGAAAAATATATATTACCATGAAATACCTCATTATGATTGGGAGTAGGGAGGAGAGGAGGAGGTGGGAAATGTATGACCTAGTGGGATAGTAAAAGCATGTGTGTATGAAATCCATGTCTGAGGGGTCATGTATCATCGAGCCGTAAGTGTTCTAAACCAAGCTTCGAGGTATTGCGAAGTATACATTGAATCCTTCTCATCCCGTATTAAGGGTCTGTAAGTGGGCTAACAAACTCTACCGAGCTCTTTTCGGCTTTTAGTTCCAACAAATGGGGGTGCACATTTGTTGATGATACATGAAGGGGGAGAATATGTGAGTACTAATATATGTGCCTATATTACCTGTCGACTATGTGTGTCACTACCTGAAGATAGTAGAGATGAAGATAAGAAACATGCGTTATAAATGCAGTCGTATGGTTATGTATGTGGTCGTCTTTGAGTATCTTGTTGACGTCTTGTCTGATGTCTTGTCTGATGTTTTGTCTCTTTACTGTATCTTTGCTGTAAGTGGAAGCAAAGCTCTTCAAGTGTCCATAAAAATTTACAGTCTCTAAAAGCTCATTAGGTGTCTGTGACACAGTTCATCAGTGGTCTGTATAAAGGGTCATCAAATTCTTCTTCCAGGTAGATGTCTTTGTACCTTGGAGAAAACCAAAGGAGAAACGGGTGAAAGAAACGGACCGTGGAATCACATTTTATCACAACATTGTCTCGATTGACGGGTCATAAATTAAACTAGTTGTTGTTACAATGCCCTCGCTCCTCAAACTCATCAATTTGGTTCTACGCTTGCCATTACAATCTGAACACATCTGAATATCAGACCAATCATTATGACAACTCCTAGGATACATAAGAGGAACTTCCCTACAGTAACGACAACATTTTGAGCCCATTCTTCTAAACCTGAGAACCAGTTACGTGGGTTCAACCATGATACCCAGCCGGTTAGTTCATTACCTACAGAAGCAAGGGTAAGGTTGTGTCTCCTTCGGAACTCCCACTTCAATTGCAAGATATCGTCCATCTTTTGATCTATGACCTCTGTTGGGTCCTCGGTGCGGTTTGTGATATACGTACAACACTTCACTCCATACTGAGTTGCTAGGGTGACACAATACCCTCCTGTCACTGCTGTGAGGTAATTTAGAACCATCCTGTGCTGGATCAGTTCCGTTTTGTAAGCTTGCAATTCTCTCCCTGTATACCTGAAGGTGTCATCATACATCTCGGTGATATTGTCTATCAGGTTCGCTAGCGCGGTAATATACCTGAAATTTATAACTCCTCTGGCGGTACTGGTGATATCTAGCGCGAGTAGGAGTTGAATCCCGGTGGATTCGTGGATCAAATCAGAGGCTGCATGCTCTGTCCTATCTATAAGGTGTCTTTTTACAATGTGTTCGTAATGGGTGTGAGTGTAAGGAGCTTGAGCATTGCGGTGAACATCTTTCATCTTTTCATGGGTAATGGTCATTACTTCCGGTAACACTCTTCCAATGTAACACAATCCCTCTGAGTTTGGGGCAAGCCACTTATACGCCTTCCTCCCACATATGAAATATGCATCATCGGGGAGGACATATGGGACAGAATATGACATCACCATATTACAAACCTTCCAGGTGAAAACTCCTATCCCTAACTCTCTCATCTGACTAGTACACGTATCAGGTTGTATGATATGCGCACAGTATCCTGGTGATACTTCTCCAACTCGCATGGGCCTACTTCCTAGAGTGTACCTATATTGGAAATATCTTCCACTGTTGGCTATTTGGCGTATAAGCTCTGAGTCTATGGGCATTCTATCGGCTCTGTGTGAGAATGTCATGGTTCGGTTGTTCCATGTCACTTCCCAATTTCCCGGCTTTCGGGAATTGGAAATGTTAAAACATATTAGGGACCTATCCACATGGTATTGGTGGAGCTTCAAACTAGGAGGCCTAGAAATATTACATTTCTTGTCCACCGGTCTCCCACCCCTTAACTCAAGTACCTCATCTATCGTTAAAGAGTATGGCACTAGTCCTGACTTTCTATGACCTTGAGGTACTTGTGAGCACACCCAGCATTCCGTTTGGTTTAAAACCTTCCCCACTAATGAGTGATAGTCACTCAATGGATGACGGTCCATATTGATATTAATGCTGGACTGACATCTCTGGATGCACCCGTCCTCAACTATGTTATCACAATTTCTACATATACACTTCTCTTCAGCTAACAAGCCTTCACAATGTCTATTAATGTCATGGCTACCAGATCGTTTTCTGATACTCGCCTTTACTCGGTGATTGTGTTGCTCTTGGAATTCTATGAATCCATCCTGATCATCAGAACCCATTCCAGATCCTTTCTCGACCTCACTGGTACTCTCACCGAAACAGACTGCTCTCGTCAACAACAGGGTTAACAGGAAAACACGGACTGCAGTCTCTTGGGGCGAGTCCATCTTACAGGAGGAGAAAGAGAAAGTTGTAATGGGGGTACAGAAAACAATTGAAGGGAAAAAACTTGTTACGATAATTTGTCCTCTAGTCTTGTTGTTCTTCTTGCTCAGTTGTCATCTCAAAGGTGCTGTCTCACAGTCTTCCCAAAACGAACACTCCGGTGATACAATATTCTTTCCAAATCAGCGATCTTTCTGTAAGGAGCATAAATCTGGTATTACCATTTGTCTAACTTTTGTGTGACATACCATCCGTAAAACATGAAAGAACAAAAAGAGAGAGAGAACAATAGGAAAAAGAAACATTGTCAGATTTCCGTTCACCATCGGGCTGTCACACCAACATGTCCATCGGTATCTCTGCGCAGTCTCCCCCACCAGTATTTCCACTCTCCACCCTTTGTGCCTGGCCAAACACAACGATGCTGGTAAGATATACTGGGGTTGGGTAGACCTCTGAAAAGACCAAGTAGTCATGTGACGTTTGAGTTTTGCTGGTGAACGTTATAGATGAGAAGGAAACATTTAAAGATAAATTTCAAAAGTTTACCTGGCCGTCCCTGTGTCTACAAGGAACTGACCTCCCAATTACTGACTGTAACCTCAGGCTTACTATCAAGGCTAATGATCAACTTTACTGGCTGCAAATTACAGGTGCGGCCCAAAATTCTTCATATGTGATCCCTGATTACAATTACGTGTGTCATATCTTTGCTCGTGTTCTTGTCTAGGAGGTCTGACTTTATGTGTGCTGTTGCAGTTGCTGGCATAATGCCCTTCCCTTTTACAAAGATAACAAACCCTTGGCTTCCTCCATGTGCCAGGGGCCTGGGGTTTTGGTCGATTTGATGCCTTCTCTAGTGCTTGGATGCTCATCACCATCAACCGCTCTCCCTGTGCTTCCCTGGTTCTTTGGATATTACAGTCATGCTGTTGTCTAGGGGGTTTATATACCTTATGTGCATCTTTAAACCTACAATCTCATGCAAAATGACCTTCCCTTTGGCAACTATAACATCTTATCACATTTGACTTACCCACAGGGGTCTAGGGCTTAGACTGAGGTAGTTTACTTATTGTCATCAGCTTACCCCCATGTGACTCCCTGTGTTTGCTGATGTTCCGATCGTGCCCAACAGCAGACTCTCTTAATGCAGCCACCGAGATACTTCTCCAGTTAGGTTGAGCGGTCTGTACCCTTGTTCTCAACACTTTTGTTAAACCTTCCATTAATACATAAACCGCTATTCCTCTATGATGTACATTTTCCTTAATGTCCGCGATCCCAGTGTGTCTAGCCATTACTTGCAGTGCTCGATTGAAATAATTAGAAGCAGTTTCACCTTCTTTTTGTCTTATGGAGAAGATTTTGTTCCACTTGACAACAGTTGGGAAGTATACTCCTAATTGCATGTTGATCTGCTTAACATTTTCCTGATTGTATGCATCAGTGAGAGGTCTCTCTTCGTCTAACTTACAATCAGAAATGAATTTCAAAGGGTCAATAGTGGAGGGCAAACATGCCCGCAGTACGGTCTGCCAATCCTTGTTTGTGGGTTCAGTGGCGTTACCTAGTTCTTTAATGAACCTTTGGCATGCGGCTAGATCTTTCCTGGGATCGGGAAATTCAGACATAATTGTCCTTAATTCTGTCCGGGACCAGGGGCAATGCATTGCAATGTTCCTGGCGGGAGTGATTCCCAGAGCGTCAGTCTGTCCATTTGGGACTGCAATCACCCTGACAGGATTAAGTTCAGCTACATCATCTTGTGTTGACTTTACAATGTGAGGTGCATTTGTCTGTGTATAATATACAATACCATACTTACCTGTGGACACGACCTCATCTGACCCTCCGTAAGGGGGCTCTACTACTGCCTTTACCGATTGGGCCGTGCCCACCTGGGTGTCTCGTATGGTGGCTGCTGGAAAAAGTGCAGACATCGTGCTGGGCTCACTTTCTTGCTTGTAATCCTGAGGGGAGATTAACATGGGGTGCAACTTGCACGGGTTAGAATTTGTACATTTATCAGTTTTCCTTCTATCATTATTACATTTATTACATTTACTACTATCATTATTAATACTAGAGATGTGCACCGGAAATTTTTCGGGTTTTGTGTTTTGGTTTTGGGTTCGGTTCCGTGGCCGTGTTTTGGGTTCGAACGCGTTTTGGCAAAACCTCACCGAATTTTTTTTGTCGGATTCGGGTGTTTTTTTCAAAAAACCCTAAAAAACAGCTTAAATCATAGAATTTGGGGGTCATTTTGATCCCAAAGTATTATTAACCTCAATAACCATAATTTCCACTCATTTTCAGTCTATTCTGAACACCTCACACCTCACAATATTATTTTTAGTCCTAAAATTTGCACCGAGGTCGCTGGATGACTAAGCTCAGCGACCCAAGTGGCCGACACAAACACCTGGCCCATCTAGGAGTGGCACTGCAGTGTCACGCAGGATGGCCCTTCCAAAAAACACTCCCCAAACAGCACATGACGCAAAGAAAAAAAGAGGCGCAATGAGGTAGCTGTGTGACTAAGCTCAGCGACCCAAGTGGCCGACACAAACACCTGGCCCATCTAGGAGTGGCACTGCAGTGTCACGCAGGATGGCCCTTCCAAAAAACACTCCCCAAACAGCACATGACGCAAAGAAGAAAAAAAAGAGGCGCAATGAGGTAGCTGTGTGACTAAGATAAGCGACCCTAGTGGCCGACACAAACACCTGGCCCATCTAGGAGTGGCACTGCAGTGTCACGCAGGATGGCCCTTCCAAAAAACACTCCCCAAACAGCACATGACGCAAAGAAAAATGAAAGAAAAAAGAGGTGCAAGATGGAATTGTCCTTGGGCCCTCCCACCCACCCTTATGTTGTATAAACAGGACATGCACACTTTAACCAACCCATCATTTCAGTGACAGGGTCTGCCACACGACTGTGACTGAAATGACGGGTTGGTTTGGACCCCCACCAAAAAAGAAGCAATTAATCTCTCCTTGCACAAACTGGCTCTACAGAGGCAAGATGTCCACCTCATCATCATCCTCCGATTCATCACCGTGTACATCCCCCTCCTCACAGATTATCAATTCGTCCCCACTGGAATCCACCATCACAGCTCCCTGTGTACTTTGTGGAGGCAATTGCTGCTGGTGAATGTCTCCATGGAGGAATTGATTATAATTCATTTTAATGAACATCATCTTCTCCACATTTTCTGGAAGTAACCTCGTACGCCGATTGCTGACAAGGTGAGCGGCGGCACTAAACACTCTTTCGGAGTACACACTTGTGGGAGGGCAACTTAGGTAGAATAAAGCCAGTTTGTGCAAGGGCCTCCAAATTGCCTCTTTTTCCTGCCAGTATACGTACGGACTGTCTGACGTGCCTACTTGGATGCGGTCACTCATATAATCCTCCACCATTCTTTCAATGGTGAGAGAATCATATGCAGTGACAGTAGACGACATGTCCGTAATCGTTGTCAGGTCCTTCAGTCCGGACCAGATGTCAGCATCAGCAGTCACTCCAGACTGCCCTGCATCACCGCCAGCGGGTGGGCTCGGAATTCTGAGCCTTTTCCTCGCACCCCCAGTTGCGGGAGAATGTGAAGGAGGAGATGTTGACAGGTCGCGTTCCGCTTGACTTGACAATTTTCTCACCAGCAGTTCTTTGAACCCCTGCAGACTTGTGTCTGCCGGAAAGAGAGATACAACGTAGGTTTTAAATCTAGGATCGAGCACGGTGGCCAAAATGTAGTGCTCTGATTTCAACAGATTGACCACCCGTGAATCCTTGTTAAGCGAATTAAGGGCTCCATCCACAAGTCCCACATGCCTAGCGGAATCGCTCAGTGTTAGCTCCTCCTTCAATGTCTCCAGCTTCTTCTGCAAAAGCCTGATGAGGGGAATGACCTGACTCAGGCTGGCAGTGTCTGAACTGACTTCACGTGTGGCAAGTTCAAAAGGTTGCAGAACCTTGCACAACGTTGAAATCATTCTCCACTGCGCTTGAGACAGGTGCATTCCACCTCCTATATCGTGGTCAGTTGTATAGGCTTGAATGGCCTTTTGCTGCTCCTCCAACCTCTGAAGCATATAGAGGGTTGAATTCCACCTCGTTACCACTTCTTGCTTCAGATGATGGCAGGGCAGGTTCAGGCGTTTTTGGTGTTGCTCCAGTCTTCTGTACGTGGTGCCTGTACGCCGAAAGTGTCCCGCAATTCTTCTGGCCACCGACAGCATCTCTTGCACGCCCCTCTCGTTTTTTAAATAATTCTGCACCACCAAATTCAAGGTATGTGCAAAACATGGGACGTGCTGGAATTTGCCCATATTTAATGCACACACAATATTGCTGGCGTTGTCCGATGCCACAAATCCACAGGAGAGTCCAATTGGGGTAAGCCATTCTGCGATGATCTTCCTCAGTTGCCGTAAGAGGTTTTCAGCTGTGTGCGTATTCTGGAAAGCGGTGATACAAAGCGTAGCCTGCCTAGGAAAGAGTTGGCGTTTGAGAGATGCTGCTACTGGTGCCGCCGCTGCTGTTCTTGCGGCGGGAGTCAATACATCTACCCAGTGGGCTGTCACAGTCATATAGTCCTGAGTCTGCCCTGCTCCACTTGTCCACATGTCCGTGGTTAAGTGGACATTGGGTACAACTGCATTTTTTAGGACACTGGTGAGTCTTTTTCTGAGGTCTGTGTACATTTTCGGTATCGCCTGCTTAGAGAAATGGAACCTAGATGGTATTTGGTACCGGGGACACAGTACCTCAAACAAGTCTATAGTTGGCTCTGCAGTAATGATGAATACCGGAACCACGTTTCTCACCGCCCAGGATGCCAAGGCCTCAGTTATCCGCTTTGCAGCAGGATGACTGCTGTGATATTTCATCTTCCTCGCAAAGGACTGTTGGACAGTCAATTGCTTGGTGGAAGTAGTAAAAGTGGTCTTACGACTTCCCCTCTGGGATGACCATCGACTCCCAGCAGCAACAACAGCAGCGCCAGCAGCAGTAGGCGTTACACTCAAGGATGCATCGGAGGAATCCCAGGCAGGAGAGGACTCGTCAGAATTGCCAGTGACATGGCCTGCAGGACTATTGGCATTCCTGGGGAAGGAGGAAATTGACACTGAGGGAGTTGGTGGGGTGGTTTGCGTGAGCTTGGTTACAAGAGGAAGGGATTTACTGGTCAGTGGACTGCTTCCGCTGTCGCCCAAAGTTTTTGAACTTGTCACTGACTTATGATGAATGCGCTGCAGGTGACGTATAAGGGAGGATGTTCCGAGGTGGTTAACGTCCTTACCCCTACTTATTACAGCTTGACAAAGGCAACACACGGCTTGACACCTGTTGTCCGCATTTCTGTTGAAATACTTCCACACCGAAGAGCTGATTTTTTTGGTATTTTCACCAGGCATGTCAATGGCCATATTCCTCCCACGGACAACAGGTGTCTCCCCGGGTGCCTGACTTAAACAAACCACCTCACCATCAGAATCCTCCTTGTCAATTTCCTCCCCAGCGCCAGCAACACCCATATCCTCCTCATCCTGGTGTACTTCAACACTGACATCTTCAATCTGACTCAGGAACTGGACTGCGGGTGCTCCTTCCAGCACTTGCAGGGGGCGTGCAAATGGTGGAAGGCGCATGCTCTTCACGTCCAGTGTTGGGAAGGTCAGGCATCGCAACCGACACAATTGGACTCTCCTTGTGGATTTGTGATTTCGAAGAACGCACAGTTCTTTGCTGTGCTTTTGCCAGCTTAAGTCTTTTCATTTTTCTAGCGAGAGGCTGAGTGCTTCCATCCTCATGTGAAGCTGAACCACTAGCCATGAACATAGGCCAGGGCCTCAGCCGTTCCTTGCCACTCCGTGTGGTAAATGGCATATTGGCAAGTTTACGCTTCTCCGACGACGATTTTATTTTAGATTTTTGAGTCCTTTTTTTTACTGATATTTTGTGTTTTGGATTTTACATGCTCTGTACTATGACATTGGGCATCGGCCTTGGCAGACGACGTTGATGGAATTTCATCGTCTCGGCCATGACTAGTGGCAGCAGCTTCAGCACGAGGTGGAAGTGGATCTTGATCTTTCCCTATTTTTGGAACCTCAACATTTTTGTTCTCCATATTTTAATAGGCACAACTAAAAGGCACCTCAGGTAAACAATGGAGATGGATGGATACTAGTATACTTATGGATGACGAGTGACTGACGACACAGAGGTAGCTACAGCCGTGGACTACCATACTGCGTCTGCTAGTATAGAGATGATAATGATATAAAAAATATATATATATCACTACTGCAGGTATATATAATATAATGACGGACCTGCTGGGCACTGTCAGCAGACTCCTAAACTACTAGTATGAAGAAGATAGAAAAAAAAACCCCACCACAGGTAGGTATACAATTATGGACGAGCACTGACGACACAGAGGTAGCTACAGCCGTGGACTACCGTACTGCGTCTGCTAGTATAGAGATAATAATGATATAAAATATATATATATCACTACTGCAGGTATATATAATATAATGACGGACCTGCTGGACACTGTCAGCAGACTCCTAAACTACTAGTATGAAGAAGATAGAAAAAAAAACCCCACCACAGGTAGGTATACAATTATGGACGAGCACTGACGACACAGAGGTAGCTACAGCCGTGGACTACCGTACTGCGTCTGCTAGTATAGAGATGATAATGATATAAAAAATATATATATCACTACTGCAGGTATATATAATATAATGACGGACCTGCTGGACACTGTCAGCAGACTCCTAAACTACTAGTATGAAGAAGATAGAAAAAAAAAACCCACCACAGGTAGGTATACAATTATGGACGAGCACTGACGACACAGAGGTAGCTACAGCCGTGGACTACCGTACTGCGTCTGCTAGTATAGAGATGATAATGATATAAAAAATATATATATATCACTACTGCAGGTATATATAATATAATGACGGACCTGCTGGACACTGTCAGCAGTCTCCTAAACTACTAGTATGAAGAAGATAGAAAAAAAAAACCCCACCACAGGTAGGTATACAATTATGGACGAGCACTGACGACACAGAGGTAGCTACAGCCGTGGACTACCGTACTGCGTCTGCTAGTATAGAGATGATAATGATATAAAATATATATATATATATCACTACTGCAGGTATATATAATATAATATAATGACGGACCTGCTGGACACTGTCAGCAGACTCCTAAACTACTAGTATGAAGAAGATAGAAAAAAAAAACCCACCACAGGTAGGTATACAATTATGGACGAGCACTGACGACACAGAGGTAGCTACAGCCGTGGACTACCGTACTGCGTCTGCTAGTATAGAGATGATAATGATATAAAAAATATATATATATCACTACTGCAGGTATATATAATATAATGACGGACCTGCTGGACACTGTCAGCAGACTCCTAAACTACTAGTATGAAGAAGATAGAAAAAAAAACCCCACCACAGGTAGGTATACAATTATGGACGAGCACTGACGACACAGAGGTAGCCACAGCCGTGGACTACCGTACTGCGTCTGCTAGTATAGAGATGATAAAGATGATAGAGATGAACAAAAAAAATATAACACTACTGCAGGTAAATATTTATATAATATAATGAATGACGGACCTGCTGGACACTGTCAGCAGAATGCGTTTATAGAATAAATAAAAAAACACCACAGGAGTGTTTAACTTTTTCAGGCAGACAATATACTGGTGGTCACTGGTCAGTCACACTGGCAGCAAAAGTGTGCACTGTACTCCTGCTATAACTGCACCCCAGTCTCCCCCACAATTCATCTGTGTGAGCAGTGAGCACTCAGCACAGTCAGATATACATATAGATGATATTATCATGCAGCACACTGAGGCTGAGCACAGATATGGTATGTGACTGTGTATCGTTTTTTTTCAGGCAGAGAACGGATTATATTAAATAATAAATAAAACTGGTGGTGGTCAGTCACTAGTAACTATCAGCAAAACTCTGCACTCTGAGTACTCCTAATGCTCCCCAAAATTACTAAGTAATCAACTCAAGTGTCTCTATCTATTCTAACGGAGAGGACGCCAGCCACGTCCTCCCCTATCAATCTCAATGCACGTGTGAAAATGGCGGCGACGCGCGGCTCCTTATATAGAATCCGAGTCTCGTGATAGAATACGAGCCTCGCGAGAACCCGACAGCGTGATGATGACGTTCGGGCGCGCTCGGGTTAGCCGAGCAAGGCGGGAAGATCCGAGTCTGCCTCGGACCCGTGTAAAAAGGCTGAAGTTCGGGGGGGTTCGGATTCCGAGGAACCGAACCCGCTCATCTCTAATTAATACAGTTACTAAGTGCATTATTATCATCATATCCCAGTATGCAATTCTCTGTAGCCATTGCTTCCCCAGTTGCCATGTGTTTCCTGCTAAGGTGGGAACAACTGTGTAAGCTAATTCCCTTTGTATCTCACTTTCCTGTTGCCATAAATGTAAACAATTATAATGTCTATTCCGTTGCTTTCCGGATTTTATGAGACCTATCCTTCTCCTTAAATTTTGCAACACCTCAGGATTAAAACTGCCTACCCTGGAGAACTGTTCTCCATCGTTCACAGTCATACGTTCCCAATCATTGCATAAAACCTCTGCGTGTGATCCATATTTTTCACACATTATATACCTGGCCGACCCAACTGGTCGTGGTACTAAATCAACCTGAACCTTGGTTGATCGTCCCTTACTTGAGCAACTGGCCCCCATTATTTGCAGGTATTGCTTTCTCAGCGAATTCCTACAAAAAAACAAGTTCCCAGAGGTAAGGAGACGGTGAAAGTTCAACGAGTGCCTTCACTCACTCTCGCCCACGTCGACCAATACGCCCACACACTGCCTTAGCGCTGGCGTATTCAACCCAGGGCCCCTGCAACCTGAACCTCTATTTACTGGGGCGTGTGGCAGTATGCTACCCTCCCCAGTAAGTATCAGTTGCTGGAGAATTCCTGAGTGATCAGCAAACCTCCCTTAAAATAAAAAAAAACCTACACAAATCACATTAGAATGTACAAATAGCGTTTATGATCCCGCAAAGCGTAATGGGTATCAAAGTAACAAACTAATGCACACAATTACATGCGGTACAGTCGCAATGCGTATAAGTAACTATTACTTATCCGCAGAACGACCAGCGGAATCGGTTGTTTAGGCTGCAAAACCTTCAGCCGGAGCGTATTCTCAAAACGGGCCTATATGGGTACTGCGCCAACCCCCCTGGGTTGCGCTCACTACCACTGACCTTTCTTAAGTCAGGGTCTTCAGAGCTTCGTATAGGTACTTTTAACGGATTTCTGATTTTAGCGGACCTTCTGGTCTGCTGTAACACTAATTGCTCCTTTTACCTTAAATCACTGTTAACGTGAGATGGCCTTCTCCCACGCCACCACGTGTTCACTTCACGGGTATCCTTCTACGAGATCTCGATTTTTCTCAAGGGTCACACCAAAAAAAACTTTACTTGCATACGCACGCTCTTTCACTTCATATATACTTTGATTTTTCTGTACAGAAAATTTCTTTCATTCAGGTAACACAGGCTAATCCCAGAGGTAATGCAATGAGAGAAGGACCTTTTTCCTTTAAACTAAATTCTGGATACTGAGCAAATTTGTGCTATTATCTCGTGGCTTCTGTCTCGCCTTACTAAAACAATGCTATCGTGTGATTTGTATCTAGTGGGCGTATCCGTACGCACGTTGCGTGATGTACGCCACGTGTGTAGGCCTTTCTCGCACTTGGTCAGAGACACGTGTACACAGGCTAGATACGTCCGCAGTAACACAAATAACACGCTTCTATAAATGTAAACGATATTTAACTATAATCGTTTACTAAACACCACACAGTTTCATCTGTATCAACCTTTACAACTAGGCCAGGCTGTGTGCGTGCTTTACAATTACTCCGTTAAGTATTACTCTTTACTTTTAACTAAAATAGCAACAAATTTTCTCAGCACGTTATCAATGCAAATGGCAAACAGGAAAGGTAGATATGTGAAAGTACACAAATGAAAATACAGGTGTGTGTGTGTGTGTGTGTGTGTTGCGTGCGCAATGTGCGCCAAACAGAAATTAAAACAGTTTTAAAAGACAATAGCTTAACGTTCTTACCTTTCGGTTCCGGATCCCACCAGCATCCCTACAAACCAAGCGAAGCAGACGCTTATCCGATCAGCACTACCGTATCCCCAACCACAAACACGGATACAGGGGATTCTACCTTCCCGCCCTTTGCTGATGGATAAAAGTCTGCCTGGTTGCGCTTGGCTGTGGGTATGAGGAGGCCCGGACGATGCCCCCAATTGATAAAGTCAAATTTCACCTTTGAACATAAGCTATATACTTATTATGGACTAAGTACGCAATTGGCGCACGGAGTACCGTAAGGGTACGCACTTAGCGTAGCAGACGCTTATCGTGGGTGCGACGCACGAGCGGCACGTACGCTCACTGAATGACACACAGTAAACCTTGTTAACAACACTCTGTAAGGGTATGCTTATACTGTAAACCTTAGTACTGTAATATTACCACAATGTAACACTTATTGACCTTGATAATATGAAAGCTGTTTGAGCGATTGAGACGCTCAGAAACCCTATTCAATAAATGGTGAAACACACAAGACCTGGTAAGGTTCCAACACCTTCGTAGAAGATACTTTAGTATAAAAAGGGGAAAAACAGTTACAGCTTATACACTACAGACCTAACATCAATATCTAAACAGAATAACAAGAAATAAATGTGAACAATAGCGAACGATCGCAAACAGAATAAACACAAAGAGAACAAAATGGCAAACACTTAAAGGATAACAAAATGAGAACGAATGGCGTACATAAAGAATAACAAAATGGCTACAGAGAAACTTACACACGTGGGAATGATCCGCAAGCGCGTCCTGGACCAGCCCTCAGCCTTCAGTGTGAAAACCTTTGTAGAGAGAGTGAGTGCTGGTCCAGCAATGGTGGCCTTTATATACACAACATACAGTAACAATACAATGGTCCCTATAATCTTATAGTTCATTGGACACAGGAATGTGTCTCTGCATTATAACAAAAGGTCATAGGTGGGTTCGAACAGGTGGGCTGTGTCTATTTCCAACTGCTCAGGTGGGAGGTATCCTCAGGATTCCCGCCGCATAACTATGCGCAGGAGTGAGCAATCTCTTCCTAACCAACACCGAAATGTTACTATTAAAATACTCTACAGCTGGATACTAGACACCACCGTTCTACCTTTATCTGACCCTTCCCATCATGCCAAGAGGAATTTCTCTGTCCAAGAACCGTTTACACTAAACATACTTTCTAACATTGTTAAGGGGAATATTCACTATAAAACACGCTATGTGGGTAAAATATGTAATGATCGAGTCGCCCGCTAGACGCTCACAAACTCTACCGTAAATGCGCATACACCGTGCGTGATCGCCGGAGCGATCTTACGCAATTTGTGGATATGTGCACGCACGGCAGAGCTCATGTACGTGCAGTGGGCATGTGCATGAGGGGTTAGTACAAGGCATATGAATCAGGATATTTTTCGACTTTGACACCTGCTAAAGCCAAAAAATAGTGTCAGTCCATCAATGCACTCAAGTACTGGGAAAAAATGGTGGCGTCCTACGAGACCATCCCCTTCGGCAGGTTTCATGCGAGGACTTTTCAGTGGGACCTTCTGGGCAAGTGGTCTGGGTCCCATGTTCAAATACATCAGAAAATAACCCTGTCCCCCAGGGCCAGGGTGTCTCTCCTGTGGTGGCTGCAGAGTGCTCACCTTCTAGAGGGTCGCAGGTTTGGCATTCAATACTGGGTTTTGGTGACCACGAACGCGAGCCTCCGAGGATGGGGAGCAGTCACACAAGGAAGGAATTTTCAGGGACTATGGTCAAGCCAGGAGGCTTGTCTACACATCAACATACTGGAATTAAGGGCCATATACAACGGCCTACGACAAGCGGAGAATCTTCTTCGCGACCTACCGGTTCTGATTCAATCAGACGTCACAGCTGTGGCTCATGTAAACCGCCAAGGCGGGACAAGGAGCAGAGTGGCAATGGCGGAAGCCACCAGGATTCTGCGCTGGGCAGAAAATCACGTAAGCGCTCTGTAAGCGGTATTCATTCCGGGAGTGGACAACTGGGAAGCAGACTTCCTCAGCAGACACGATCTCCATCCAGGAGAGTGGGGTCTTCATCAATAAGTTTTTGCAGAGATAACAAGTCTTTGGGGACTTCCTCAATTAGACACGATGGTGTCACGCCTCAACAAGAAGCTTCGGAGGTATTGTGCCAGGTCAAGGGACCCTCAGGCAGTAGCGGTGAACGCCCTGGTGACACCGTGGGTGTTTCAGTCGGTCTATGTGTTCCCTCCTCTTCCGCTCATCTCAAAAATATTGATAATCTTAAGACGAACAAGAGTGCAGACAATACTCATTGTTCCAGATTGGCCTCGAAGGGCCTGGTATTCGGATCTTCAGGAAATGCTCACAGACGATCCGTGGCCTCTTCCTCTCAGAGAGGACCTGTTGCAACAGGGGGCCTGCGTGTTCCAAGACTTACCGTGGTTACGTTTGACCGAATCCTAGCGGGGAAAGGTATTCCGGAGGAGGTCATCCCTACTCTGATAAAGGCTAGGAAGGAGGCGACGGCGAAACATTATCACCGTATCTGGAGGAAGTATGTATCTTGGTGTGAAGCTAAGGATGCTCCTACGGAAGATTTCTACTTGGGCCGTTTTCTCCACTTTCTACAGACAGGAGTGGATATGGGCCTAAAGTTAGGCTCCATTAAGGTACAGATTTCGGCCCTATCTATATTCTTCCAGAAGGAATTGGCTTCTCTCCCAGAAGTCCAGACTTTTGTAAAGGGAGTGCTACACATCCAGCCTACTTTTGTGCCCCCAGTGGCACCATGGGAGCTTAACGTGGTATTACAGTTCCTGAAATCTCACTGGTTTGAGCCTCTTCAAACAGTTGAATTAAAATTTCTCACTTGGAAGGTGGTCATGTTGTTGGCCTTGGCATCTGCTAGGCGGGTGTCCGAATTGGCGGCTTTGTCTTATAGGAGCCCCTATCTCATTTTCCATGTGGATAGAGCTGAGTTGAGGACTCGTCCTCAATTTTTGCCTAAGGTGGTGTCATCGTTTCATATGAACCAACCTATTGTGGTGCCTGTGGCTATGGGAGACTTGGAGGATTCCAAGTCCCTTGATGTAGTCAGGGCCTTAAAAATTTCCGTAGCCAGGACGGCTCGGATTAGGAAAACAGAGGCACTGTTTGTCCTGTATGCGGCCAACAAGGTTGGCGCTCCTGCTTCTAAGCAGACTATTGCTCGCTGGATCTGTAACATGATTCAGCAGGCTCATTCTACGGCTGGATTGCCGTTACCAAGTTCGGTAAAGGCCCATTCCACTAGGAAGGTGGGCTCTTCTTGGGCGGCTGCCCGGGGCGTCTCGGCTTTACAGCTTTGACGAGCGGCTACTTGGTCGGGTTCAAACACTTTTGCAAAATTCTACTTGTTTGATACCCTGGCTGATGAGGACCTCATGTTTGCTCAATCGGTGCTGCAGAGTCATCCGCACTCTCCCGCCCGGTTGGGAGCTTTGGTATAATCCCCATGGTCCTTACGGAGTCCCCAGCATCCTCTAGGACGTAAGAGAAAATAAGATTTTAAACCTACCGGTAAATCTTTTTCTCCTAGTCCGCAGAGGATGCTGGGCGCCCGTCCCAGTGCGGACATTTTTCTGCAGGACTTGTATATAGTTGTTGCTTACATAAGGGTTATGTTACAGTTAAGATCAGTTGTTGGCTGATACTGTTTTGTTTATACTGTTAACTGGTTGTGTATATTCCAGGTTATACGGTGTGGATGGTGTGGGCTGGTATGAATCTTGCCCTTAGATTAACAAAAATCCTTTCCTCGTACTGTCCGTCTCCTCTGGGCACAGTTTCTCTAACTGAGGTCTGGAGGAGGGGCATAGAGGGAGGAGCCAGTGCACACCCATCTAAAGTTCTTTATAGTGCCCATGGCTCCTGCGGAGCCCTTCTATACCCCATGGTCCTTACGGAGTCCCCAGCATCCTCTACGGACTAGGAGAAAAAGATTTACCGGTAGGTTTAAAATCTTATTTTTCCAACCACTCTTAGAAAACGGTCAGTTTCCACCCACAAATGCCCTCTTCCTGTCAATCTCCTTGCGAACGGCTGTGCGAATGGTTTCTTCACTAGAACCAGTGCACAACAACAATCCGCTTTGTAACTGTACGGCGCGCCTGCACATTGCAGTGCATACGCATGCGCAGTAGTTACCTGATCGCTGTGTAGCGAAAAACGCTAGCGAGCGAACAGATCTAAATTAGGCCCCATGTGCAGTGCAGGTGTGGCAGATATAACATTTGCAGAGAGAGTTAGATTTGGGTGGGTAATTTTGTTTCTGTGCAGGGTAAATACTGGCTGCTTTATTTTTACACTGCAATTTAGATCTCAGTTTGAACACACCCAGAGCCGGCCCTAGGCATAGGCAAACTAGGCAAATACCTAGGGCATTTGGTATGCCAGGGTTACGAGCAGCTTCTGCAGATTAAAATGATATGCGGCATGCCTATATTCTGTGTGTGACTGCGGCTGTATCTGGATACGAAATGCTACGTTACAGTGTATTCCTGGAAATCACTGTAACGTAGCATTTCGTATGCAGATACAGCCACAGTTGCACACAGAATATTGGCATGCCGCATATCATTTTAATCGCCATAGGCTGCTTGTGCATCCTAGCCAAATAGTATTGCAAAAAAGATGCATTTTCGTTAAAAAAGGCGCCCGACGTTAGCAGAGCTGCCATCTGACTCACGCCAGGCATATCCTGCAGCATAGCGTATTGAGGCAAGATGTATGAGTACACATCTGTATCCAAGCAGAGGCAGAGGTCACAGTGTTAGCGGCCATGTGAGTGCTGTGTGGGGGGTGGGTTGGTTGTAAAGTATTGTTCAGCATATGGTTAAGGGGCATTATGTGTGTCATGTTTATAAATGCATTAATAATGTGCGGCATATGTGTAAGGGGCACTATGTGTGTCATTATGTGTATAAGTGCACTAACAATGTTCGGCATATGTAAAAGGGACATTATGTATGTCATGTGTATAAGTGCAATAATAATGTGCGGCATGTTTGTAAGGGACATTATGTGTATAATGGCATTAATAAAGGTTGGCATAATGTGTAAGGCGCATTACGTTTATAAGGACATTAATAACGCGTGTCATGTGTAAGGGGCATTACTGTGTGGTATTATGTGTATAAATGCATTACTGTGTGGCGTAACGTATAGAAAGGGCACTACTGTGTGGTCTAATGTGAAGAAAGAGCAATATGGTGTGGTGTAATGTGAATAAGTAGCAATTCAGTGTGATGTAATGTGAATAAGGGGCACTACTGTGAGGAGTAACCTATATAAGGTAAAGTGGTACTACTGTGTGATGTAACGTGAATAAGGGACACTATCGCAGGGGCGCTACTGTGTGGTGTGGTGTAGTTTGAATGTGGGTACTATTGTGTGGCCATGCCCCTTCCCAGCAAGAACACGCCCCTTTCTGAGCTGTGCTCCGAATGTACGCACTATTCCTATTAAAAATATAGGGGGTGGGAGCACCAAAATGAGGACTGCTATGGGTGAGGGTGCTGGGAAAGGGATGCAGGGTCAGAGGCGGAACTAGTTGCAGTGCTAGGGGGCACCAGACAAAATCTTGCGTAGGGCATCATATTGGATAGGGCCGGCTCTCTCTGCACGTTATATCTGTCCCCCCTGCAGTGCACATGGTTTTGCCCAACTGCTAACAAATTTGCTGCTGCGATCAACTCTGAATTACCCCCCTTGTCCTTTTCCTATACTCCCTGTCCCACTCTTATACTTCCTGTCCCATTCTTATACTCCCTGTCCCATTCTTATACTCCTTGCCCCATTCTTATACTCCTTGCCCCATTCTTATACTCCTTGCCCCATTCTTATACTCCTTGTCCCACTGTTATACTCCTTGTCCCACTGTTATACTTCTTGCCCCATTCTTATACTCCTTGTCCTACTGTTATACTCCCTTGTCCCATTCTTATAATGACTGTCCCATTCTTATGCTCCTTTCCCTCTTCTTATACTCCTTGTCCCATTCTTATTCTCCTTGTCCAATTCTTATACTTCTTGTTCCATTATTATACTTCTTGTCCCATTCTTATACTTCTTGTTCCATTATTATACTTCTTGTCCCATTCTTATACTCCTTGTCCCATTCTTATACTCCTTGCCCCATTCGTATACTTCTTGTCCTTTTCCTATACTCCCTGTCCCACTGTTACACTCCCTTGTCCGATTCTTATAATCACTGTCCCATTCTTATACTCCTTGTCCCATTCTTATACTTACTGTCCCATTCTTATACTCCTTGTCCTTTTCCTATACTCCCTGTCCCACTGTTACACTCCCTTGTCCCATTCTTATACTCCTTGTCCTTTTCCTATACTCCCTGTCCCACTGTTATACTGCCTTGTCCCATTCTTATAATCACTGTCTCACCCGGGAGGCAGTCAATTTCCCGCCCGCCCTGATCCCAGCGGTCAGGATACTGATGCCGGAATCCCGACACCAGCTGAAATACCGGCGGTCGGAGTCCTGACTGCCGTCTGGTTACCTCTCTTGGGTGGTGGTCCACACCACCACCCGGTGGGGAATAGAAACTTGGTCGCCACCGGGCTCAACACCGGGATCTCGTACTGATCCCTCTCATTCTTATGCTCCTTTCCCTCTTCTTATGCTCCCTGCCCCATTCTTATACTCCATATTCCATTCTCATACTCCCTGTCCCACTGTTATACTCCCTTGTCCCATTCTTATAATCACTGTCCCATTCTTATGCTCCTTGTCCCATTCTTATTCTCCTTGTCCCATTCTTATACTCCATGTCCAATTCTTATAATTTCTTGTCCTATTCTTATAATCCCATGTCCCATTCTTATAATTTCTTGTTCTATTCTTATAATCCCATGTCCCATTCTTATACTTCTTGTCATTTTCTTATACTCCCTTGTCCCATTCTTCTACTATCTGTCCCATTGTTATGCTCCTTTACCTTTTCTTACACTCCATGCTCCATTCTTATACTACTTGTGCTTTTCTTATACTCCTTTGTTCCATACTTACACTCCCTACCCCATTCTTATACTCCCTGTCCCATTCTTATACTCCCTGTCCTAAGTCAGGGCTGGTCCTGCTGTGCAGGTCCTATGTGCAGTGAAAGGATTGCTGTCCAATTGGTCACAGATGTGGATGGACCTAATGTACAAGATCACTGTGGCCGTTAGCTGAATCAGAGGCTCCACAGTTGATAGAGGTCACCTTCCAACCACATTTTCCAATGTGCCTGATAATAAAACAGTTGAGCCAGTTGCCTGATATCACTAAGTATAGCTATGCATGTGTGGCGTGTAGCTTTTTCCTATAAAGCAATTTAATGTTAGCAGTCCAACTCAAATTAAAAATAAGCTGACAAAAGTGAATGTTGCTTCTCTGATAGACTGATTTACAACTGTCGTGTACAATATCTAATCTGCTGGAAGCAATTGATTATTTAAATGTTTCCGTAATCAGTATGAACCTTCCTTGGGGTTGCACTCTAGCAGATTACAGCAAATTTAAAAGGTCAGTGATATGAAAAGTAAAACATATTGGAGCCTATTCATATTTGTTACCATGTTGGGAAAAATCACATGTGCACGGCGTGCACGGATTACGGATATTCGCTTGTGTGCCAAGTTTAATGCATGTATCCAGCCACACAGCCCCTATCCGTGCTTTTGGTAAAGATCATATCACAAGGTGTATCATACTTCTTGGGGGCTAATTCAGACCTGATCGCAAGGGTGCATTTTTTGCATCCCTGCGATCAGGTAGTTGCCGCCTACAGGGGGAGAGGGAAATCGCGTTGCAGGGGTACGATCACATGTGCAAGAGAGCTGCACAAACAGGAGTTTGTGCAATCTCTGTACAGCCCAGGACTTATAGGCCCTACACACTGGCCGACATCACTCAAAGATATGAACGATCTCGTTCATTAATGAACGAGATACCGTTCATATCTTTGAGTGTGGAGGCACCAGCAATGAACGATGCGCGGCCCCGCGCTCGTTCATCGCTGGTACCCCGTCGGCTGTGCATGGACGATCTCGTCCATATTTGCCTGCACTGCTATGGCGCTGGGTGACGGGGGGAGTGAAGAAACTTAACTCCCCCCATCACTGCCCCCCCCCCCCCCCCCCCGACGGGTCGCCCGTCGGCTGTATCTGCCATCGGGCAGATCGGCGGTGGATCGGCCAATGTGTAGGGCCCTTTACTCTTCCAGTTCGATGATCGGGGACAGAGCTGATGTCAGAAACCCTCCCTCCAAATGCCTGGTCCCTCCTGCGTTTTTCCGGACACTCCTCTAAAATGGTCAGTTGCCACCCACAAATGCCCTCTTCCTGTCAATCACCTTGCGATCGCCCGTGCGATTGCTTTTTTCGCAACATCCCGGCGCTGCGGCTTGTCGCGCCTGCGCATTGAGGTGCATACGCATGCGCAGTTCAGACCTGATCGCCCGCGAAAACGCACAGCAGTGATCAGCTCTGTATTACCCCCAAGTTCCATTCTTATACTCCTTGTCCTTTTCTTATACTCCCTGTCCCATTCTTATACTCCTTTTTCATTCTTATACATCCAGCAGCGATTGGGTCTGAATCGGCCCCTTAGTTTGCTGATATTTATTGTCCCCCCCCTTTACCCCGCTGTACTGTTACTCAGTTCTTCCAGATTGCTACCCAACTGGCTTGTCCCCTCACGCTATCTCACGTTTATTGTGTGCACTGTGTACATACCTCCTACTGTTGTACTGCCAGCTTGTCATGCCTGTAACCAGGACAGAGGACCACAACCTGCGTGTTACCATGCAGCAGAGCCCAATCTCGCCTGTGAGTGTTCCTGGCGAAGACTGTTGGCACCTCTGTTTCTTGAGGTGTTAATAAACCTTCTATAGAATGAGGTGTGTCATGTATGCAAATCACTTAACAACAATATAGTTAAGTTAAAATTCATATACTTCCTATGTAGGAGCAAATAGCTCCACGAATAAGGTGACTGACTGCATTGTAATAGGCCATGGGTTTGAGTCTCAGGTATTACAGTGTTTTGAAATGTGTGCCTTAAATAAAGGATAATGTGACTGAAGGTGCTTCAGAAGGGGAGAGGGAGGAGGGGAGAATGGGTTAGGGAGGAGAAGGGACAGCTAGAATTCTGGGCATCAAAGAGTAGGGAAGCTATTAAGTGATTCTTTAATTAAAACAGAAAATTGACAGGTACCACTGAACCGCGCCCTGCCTTGCACACTGGTGGCACATGTTGAACCACCCTAATTAAGACCAGTGAATATTATAACCAGCTTGAATTAACTGTTGCCCCATCACCCATTTATGAAGGTAGAGACTATGAATTCTCTAGGAATTACAGCTTTCCCTGCACTGCCTACTCAGTAATGACTCTGGTTCTTAGTGCATAGGCATTCTATAAGCGGCAGACATGGCTGCAGAGTACAGATTTACAAAAACAGTAAAATACAGATCTAAGCAGAGCCATAGCCAGAACTTTTTGGGCCCCAGAGCAACATTTTGTAGAGTGCCATTCCCCCTTTCTATAGAGACACCTCTCTCCACAGCAGTTGTTAATGTTATGCTCCACAGTAGTACCCTAGTTATTTTTTTTTATAAACAATAGTGGTGCCCTACAGTAGTTCATTTTATTGACCACTGTAGTACCCTAGTTCACATTATACCACACAGTCCACCCATTTCATAATATGCGTTATTGTTGCCCCCCAAATAAACAATATACCACAATGTACAGCCACCAGTACACATGCCACTCAGTGTCCCCAGGTGACATTATGCCACACAGTGCTTAGTGACCAATCCCAGGAACCTAGTAACATTGGTCCTTTCCTTCCTGCATGTAGCCAATGAATGGTCTTCTCTAGTGGCTCATATTTGTAACAAGCAGGGTCACCCGGCTTTGAGCGGGTCCGATTTGTAATGTGTAGCAGTTTAGCAGTTTTTATATATTAGCAAATTATTTGGTAAATAGACCAGAAATGCTATTTAGAAAATATACAAAAGCTCTGATTATGTGAGAGGGCAGCGGGTTGAGGGGGACGGGGGAAGTCGCTTGCCCCCATTCCCCCGGTCGGCGGCGGCGTTGCGGCGGGTCCTGAGTGCGGAGGGGCTTGCATCCGGTGGGATTCAAGCCCCTCCAATCGCGGCACGGAGCGGCGGGAATGGCGCCGGGCGGGAGCCAATCAGGGCTCGCGCCCGGTCAGCCAATCAGGGCATGCCGCGACGAGCCAATCGAGGCTCGTCGCGTCATAGTTCCGCCCCCTCCCAGCGTCTTATAACAGACGCGGCGGAGCGGGAGCAGGCAGTCGGCGCCGGGGACGGAGCAGAGAAGAGCTCCAGGCGCAGGAGAAGAAAGAAGACGGCGGCGGTTCCGGGAGAGCGGAAGAAGAGGCGGCAGCGACGACGACGGGAGCAGCCTGGAAGAAGAAGAAGGCAGAAGAGGGTCCAGCTGGAAGAGCCTGTCGACGCCCGGGAAGAAGACGTCGGAACGGCCGCGAAAGAGGAGCCCACCGGAAGTCCCGGAGGAGAGTGCCGCGGTGTGTGGGATGCGAAAGAGCTAACGAAGCTCCCCACCGCGGCCTCTCCCTACGGCCCGGTAAGCGGCCTCGTGCCGAGCCTCATCCTTCCCGCTAGACCACCGGGTGTTCGGGCACTAGGCCCGTGGGCATAGTCAGGCCCTCTCGGCCTGTGGGCAGTTAGTCGGGCCCTTCCGGCTCGTGGGCACACTGGTTGGCGTGTCTGGCCTGGGAGGCCGCGCGCAGTCGGGGCTCCACCCGGCCGGCGGCCTGCAGGGTCTGTACGCCCGACCAGTCCTTCAAAAAGGGGGGGGGGTTTGGCGTTAGGCCCGGACCCATATCGGCCACCTAGTCAGGCGGGCATTAGGCCCGGGGGCATAACAGGCCATCGGCCTGCATAGCGTAAGGGGACAGTAGGTCCCAGGGTACACGGGCAGAGGGTGGGTGAGAAATCATAAGGTGACCCGGGCAGCAGACCCCGGTCACCCAACCAGGGAAGGAGAACACCATCGGGCTGTTGTCACATTAAGTGGAACCCCGTGCCTTGCGCACCTCGGCGAGTGGGCTGTGCGGCAGCTTGGCGGGGTGCGTTGTAGGTGGGGCGCGGAGGGTCGGCTGACCCTCGCGTCGAGTGTACACTCCCAAGGTAGGTACGGGCCGTGGGGAGTGGGGCCTCACCAGGGCGAGGTAGCAGAACCTGTGTCGGACCGGATGGTAAGGTACTCCTCATTATTAATGTACTCGCATTGAACTTGTGCTTGCTTGACTTGTTAGTGATTAGGTGAAGTAGCCGACCCAATAAGTTATAGTAGTTTCTAACAGTTAGGCTCAGTTGTTGTTAGCCATTGTTTAGTTGTAGGGAGGTTGCTGTCGTCCTTTTCCCCAGGAGCGGAGTGACGCATCAAGCAAGCTGACAAGATTGCCTGCGTAAGTACTATTTGTGAGTTTGTGTACTTGTCCGTGTTGAGCACCGGTTGCGGGATCCCGCTAGGCCTAGCGGGCTCGCTCACACCTCGGTGCGCAAGTGCCAATAGGTGACGATTTGGGTAGCTGAGGCTCACGGGCCGATGATGACATTCACCTAATCGGTGAACGTCGCAGCTGCCCCGGTGTGCCGCTTATTCCCCAGAGGGAACCAGTGGCCCCGCAGTAAGATTATTTCTTGTCCCTTTCTAGCCGTCGAGTTCCGGCTGGGTCACGGCGGGGGCTCCGAAGAGGCGACCCCAGAAACCAAGGCTGAGTGGCGGCGTATAAGGCGTAGACGGAGGTAAGCAGTGATTCATTTATACGGGCACAGGCTTCGTACCAACAACTGATCCCCTACATTTGGCGTAGTCGGCAGGATACTAAGAGAAGATGGATCAGGAAGTGGACAAGCCGGAGGACGAGGGTAACGAGTCCCTCGAGGAGACGAAGGACGCGCCACGGGACAGGATACCCATTGGGGCGGCCCTCAACCACCTCGATAAGTTCGATGGACAGAATATGCCCTTGACGGAGTGGATCGAGCAGTTGGAAACCACGATCGACCTCTACCAAATTCCGAGACGGGTCCAGGTGAATTTGGCCTTGAAGGTTCTGACTGGCGATGCCCGCAAGACCGTGCGAGTTCGCCCCGAGCGGCTACGGAAGAGCCTGGCCGATGTCTTCACCATCCTGAAAGGTGTGTATGGGGAGAAGGCCACCACCACCACCCTGAAGAAGCGTGTGTTCGCACGGGTTCAAAGGGAAGATGAGACGATTTCCCAGTTCGCGAACGCGATCCAGGAGTACATGAGCGAGATCCAGACGAGGGAAGATGAGGAGCTGATGACAGGGGACCCGGATTCCACCTTGCGAGGTATTTTAATTGGTGGACTGAGGAGCAGGTCCCTGCGGAACTACCTCCAGGATAAGGTCGACGGGGATGGCGAGCTCACCTTCTTCGAAGTATTAGAGATGGCGCTGAAGAAGGAGGAAAATGCGGAGCTTAGTTCCAGCGCCGTGGCCGCACCACCCACCCAACCGGTAGATAGGGTCCGAGCACCGGAGGTTAGTCCCTTGGAAGGATGCATCAAAGAGTTAACCACCACGCTCCTTCTCGTCCAGGACGAAGTGTCCCAGTTGAGGCAGCGGGTGGAACGGGCCGAAAACCGTGACGCCGACCCTGGAAGGAGGGGCTGGGATGACGAGGATCGGCCCAAGGAAAAGAACCCTCGGAGGAAAAAGGAAACGGAGACCGCTGTACGTCGGGGAGACGAGGTGCGCCCGAGAGGACCCCGCGAGTTGGTGTGTTGGGAATGTGAGGAGCCTGGACACTTCGCTCGGGACTGTCCGGGACGCCGCTCCGGACGGGAGGGGCGTAGGAGACCTTTAAACTAAGGTCCCTCGCGGTAACGGGACAATCCGCGGGGGAAGGCGGCGCGCAAGTAGACGTCGTCGACTCATCGGACTTGTTCGGTGAGTGTCCCACGGTAGTGGCAAAGTTAGGAGGGAGGGATCAACGTTGCCTTTTGGATACCGGATCACAAGTGTCCACCATGTCCGAGAAACGGTTTAGAGAAGACTATGCCCATCTCACGACCACCAGTGTCGGAAATTGGGTAACCCTAGTGGCCGCGAACAACCTCCCCATTCCCGTAACAGGGGTCGTGTGGATTGAGGTGGAGGTATATGGGCAGTCCCTTGGAAGAAAAGGGTTCGTAGTGGTGAGTGGCGAGGAGTTTCACCATGGGCCGGTGATTCTGGGGATGAACATCCTATGGAGTCTAGATCAAGTACTTGTACACGATAAGGGCCCCCAGTACTGGAAGTACCTGGGTGTACAGAGGCCGGTGCAGCAGGCTTTCCAGAGAGTCGTCCAGCAGAAGGAGGAGACCGCCTCTATAGAAACCCTGCGTCCTCTCGGCCTGATCAAGACGCGATATAATCAAAGGGTGAGGGTCCCGGTGAGACAGGAGGTGGTCCTGGAAGTACCCGTCCGTGCGCAGCAGCGGCTAGAAGGGAAGGAGGTTGTGATAGAGCCTTGTTGGTTCAGACAAGTGGAGGCCGGGTTGCTGCTGGCCAGAACCGTAGCGGTCGTACGGAATGGTACCGTACCCCTACGGGTGTGCAACCTGGGAAACTCACCAATTAAGATCCCGGGCAGGTCAGTGCTGGCCCATCTAGAGGCTATCCCCGAGGGTGGGATTGAACCCGGCCCTAGGGTTACCTTAAAGCCAGACGCATGCGAGCCTTGGACGTTGGCCGTCGCCCTCGAGGAAAAACAGGAACCCACCGCAGAGTGGAACGGGGACGTGATACTGAACCAGATGGATATATCGCTGGAGGGCCTTAGTACAGCCGAGGTAGACCGGGTAAAGCACATGTTGTGGGCACGACAGAAGTCGTTCTCTCGCAGCGAGGAAGATTTTGGTCACACGACCGAGATAGAGCATGAGATAAATACCGGTGACAGTCTGCCCGCTCGGGAGCGCTATCGGCAGATTCCCCCGAAGCTGTACCAAGAGGTTAAGACCATGATCCAGCAGATGTTGGCCAACGGCGTCATCAGGGAGAGTAAGAGCCCCTGGGCTGCCCCCATCGTGCTGGTCAAGAAGAAAGACGGGACAATCCGATTCTGCGTGGACTACCGGAGGTTAAACAGCTGCACCGTCCGGGACGCTTATCCATTGCCCCGCATTGAGGAGTCATTGGCGGCCCTGGGGAAGTCGCGCTTCTTCTCCACACTGGATCTGGCCAGTGGGTACTGGCAGGTGCCCGTTGCGGAGAAGGATCAGGCGAAGACGGCGTTCGTGACGCCCATGGGGCTTTTTGATTTCTGTCGAATGCCCTTCGGGCTCTCCAATGCACCGGCCACGTTCCAGCGCCTTATGGAGCGCTGTCTCGGGGACCTGAACTTCGAGGCAATCCTCATCTACTTGGACGACATCATAGTGTTCGCCCCCACCCTGGAGGAACACTTGCAGAGGTTGGAACAAGTGCTCCAACGATTGGAGCAATACGGCCTCAAATTGAAGCCACGGAAGTGCCACCTCTTGAAGTCCAGCTTGGAGTACCTGGGCCATGTAGTCTCAGAGGAAGGGGTGCGGCCCACCCCCGATAAAATTGCCGCAGTCCAGGAATGGAAGACCCCGGGCAACGTGACAGAGTTGAGGGCATTTCTGGGGTTGGTGGGCTATTATCGGCGGTTCATTCGAGATTTTGCCAAGATTGCAGGCCCTCTGCATGGACTGTTGCGAGGTGTTGCCACGGATGTGCGGAATCGGGCAGTGGCGTGGGACCAAGCGCAGGAGGTTGCCTTCACGGGGCTTAAACAAGCCCTCACCCAGGCCCCCGTGCTGGCTTATGCGGACTTCGATAAGCCATTCATATTATACACCGACGGGAGTCACCAAGGCCTGGGGGCCGTCCTCTCCCAGCTGCAGGAAGGCCAGGAGCGAGTCATCGCATATGGGAGTCGGAGTCTCCGGGAGTCGGAGCGGAACCCTGACAACTACAGCTCGTTCAAGCTGGAGTTGCTGGCAGTTGTTTGGGCGGTCACCGAGAAGTTTGCAGAGTACCTGACCGCCACCGACTTTGAAGTGGTCACGGATAACAACCCCCTGTCACACCTGCATACGGCCAAGTTGGGCGCCCTGGAGCAGCGTTGGGTAGCACGCTTGGCCAAGTTCTCCTTTAAGATCCGATACCGGCCGGGTAAGGCGAATGCCAATGCAGACGCCCTGTCCCGCTACCCGGTAGGGCTACCTACGGGGCCCACGGATGAAGAGAGAGAGGGTCAGGAGATGCCTGACCTTACCAGGATGACCCCCAGCCCGACCGGGCCTAAGGCAGCACGCGGGATCCTACTACAGCAGACCTTGCCGGACTGGGCTGCAGCCCAAGGGCAAGACCAGGAGGTGCGGTGTGTGCGGGGGTGGAAGGAGCGGGACCACTGGCCGACCTCCGCGGAGAGGCTGCGGCTTAGCCCGTGGGGCAAGAGGCTGGTACGTCAGTGGGAACGATTGGCCGTACGAGGAGGAGTGTTGTGCCGCCAGGCTTATCTCGAGCATGAGCTCCGGAAGGTATGGCAGGTTGTTCTCCCCCGAGAGTTGGCCCGTGGCCTGGTGACAGAGGCCCACGAAGAAGGCGCCCATTTTGGTACAGAGAAGACCCTGCAATGGGTCCGCCGACAGTATTTCTTCCCGGGTTTGCAGGCCCTGGTAGAAAGCGTGTGTCAGACCTGTAGGATGTGTGCTGTTACCAAAGGTGGCGAACAACGGGCACCGGTGCAGACCATCCGGACCACCAGACCCCTGGAGCTCCTCATGGTGGACTATGTCTTGATAGGGGAGTCGGTGCGTGGGTGCCAGTATGCCATCGTGATGACCGACCACTTCACCAAATTTACAGTGGTTGTCCCTACCAGGGACCAGACGGCCGACACGGCGGCTAGGGCCATTGTGGAGCATTTCATCCGGCGGTACGGCTGCCCGGAGCGCCTCCATTCGGATCAAGGTGCGTGCTTCCAAGGGCGGGTGATGGAGCGGTTGTGTCGCACCTATGGCATGAATAAATCAAGGACCACCCCGTACCACCCCCAGGGGAATGGGGCCTGTGAACGATTTAACCGGACGTTGCTACAAATGCTGAGGGTCCTGGAGGCTGACAAGAAGCGACGTTGGCCCGACTTCGTTCCAGAATTGGTGTGGGTCTACAATAACAGAGTGCATCGGACCACTGGGTTCTCGCCGTATTTCCTGTTGTTCGGCCGACCTGAGAAAGACCTGCAGGACCTCGATCTGTCCCTACCGGCGGAGGAGGAAGAGTGGACGCACAGTGGGTGGATTGAGGAACAGAAACGCCGCCTGACGTTCGCCCAGGAGGTGGCAGCGGGGAACATCGGGTCCAAACTGCACCCTAGCCCCGGGAGGTCACTAGGAGGACCATTCGCGGAGGGGCAAAGAGTGCTAGTCCGCGAGAAACGTCCTGGGAACAAGTTGAGCGAACGATGGGAGGTGATGCCCTACGTCGTGCAGCGGCGAGTGTCTCCTGACAATCCCGTTTACGAAGTAAAGGCCGAAGACGGGAGTGGGCGTGCCCGCACCTTACATAGGAACATGCTGCGTCCCTGCTTATTTGAGGATCTGCTCCCCCTGGAGACAGTCCCAGGAACTACTCCGGACTCGGAGGAGGAGGATTGGTGGATTCCGCCGCCTGAAGGGGTCCCGGGCCCTCTACCATCGGGAGAGTCGGCCGGGAGTGGGGAACTGGTGACTTCGGTGCCAGAAGTTTCCGTCCCCACCTCAGCAACCCTGCCCAGGCGTTCGACTCGAACTAACCTTGGGGTGCCGTCCCCCCGCTTTGCGGACCCAGATTTTGAGTGGGCCGCAGCTCGCATTTTTGTAGGGACTACAAAGGAAACAGGGGGGGGAAATGTGAGAGGGCAGCGGGTTGAGGGGGACGGGGGAAGTCGCTTGCCCCCATTCCCCCGGTCGGCGGCGGCGTTGCGGCGGGTCCTGAGTGCGGAGGGGCTTGCATCCGGTGGGATTCAAGCCCCTCCAATCGCGGCACGGAGCGGCGGGAATGGCGCCGGGCGGGAGCCAATCAGGGCTCGCGCCCGGTCAGCCAATCAGGGCATGCCGCGACGAGCCAATCGAGGCTCGTCGCGTCATAGTTCCGCCCCCTCCCAGCGTCTTATAACAGACGCGGCGGAGCGGGAGCAGGCAGTCGGCGCCGGGGACGGAGCAGAGAAGAGCTCCAGGCGCAGGAGAAGAAAGAAGACGGCGGCGGTTCCGGGAGAGCGGAAGAAGAGGCGGCAGCGACGACGACGGGAGCAGCCTGGAAGAAGAAGAAGAAGGCAGAAGAGGGTCCAGCTGGAAGAGCCTGTCGACGCCCGGGAAGAAGACGTCGGAACGGCCGCGAAAGAGGAGCCCACCGGAAGTCCCGGAGGAGAGTGCCGCGGTGTGTGGGATGCGAAAGAGCTAACGAAGCTCCCCACCGCGGCCTCTCCCTACGGCCCGGTAAGCGGCCTCGTGCCGAGCCTCATCCTTCCCGCTAGACCACCGGGTGTTCGGGCACTAGGCCCGTGGGCATAGTCAGGCCCTCTCGGCCTGTGGGCAGTTAGTCGGGCCCTTCCGGCTCGTGGGCACACTGGTTGGCGTGTCTGGCCTGGGAGGCCGCGCGCAGTCGGGGCTCCACCCGGCCGGCGGCCTGCAGGGTCTGTACGCCCGACCAGTCCTTCAAAAAGGGGGGGGGGTTTGGCGTTAGGCCCGGACCCATATCGGCCACCTAGTCAGGCGGGCATTAGGCCGGGGGCATAACAGGCCATCGGCCTGCATAGCGTAAGGGGACAGTAGGTCCCAGGGTACACGGGCAGAGGGTGGGTGAGAAATCATAAGGTGACCCGGGCAGCAGACCCCGGTCACCCAACCAGGGAAGGAGAACACCATCGGGCTGTTGTCACATTAAGTGGAACCCCGTGCCTTGCGCACCTCGGCGAGTGGGCTGTGCGGCAGCTTGGCGGGGTGCGTTGTAGGTGGAGCGTGGAGGGTCGGCTGACCCTCACGTCGAGTGTACACTCCCAAGGTAGGTACGGGCCGTGGGGAGTGGGGCCTCACCAGGGCGAGGTAGCAGAACCTGTGTCGGACCGGATGGTAAGGTACTCCTCATTATTAATGTACTCGCATTGAACTTGTGCTTGCTTGACTTGTTAGTGATTAGGTGAAGTAGCCGACCCAATAAGTTATAGTAGTTTCTAACAGTTAGGCTCAGTTGTTGTTAGCCATTGTTTAGTTGTAGGGAGGTTGCTGTCGTCCTTTTCCCCAGGAGCGGAGTGACGCATCAAGCAAGCTGACAAGATTGCCTGCGTAAGTACTATTTGTGAGTTTGTGTACTTGTCCGTGTTGAGCACCGGTTGCGGGATCCCGCTAGGCCTAGCGGGCTCGCTCACACCTCGGTGCGCAAGTGCCAATAGGTGACGATTTGGGTAGCTGAGGCTCACGGGCCGATGATGACATTCACCTAATCGGTGAACGTCGCAGCTGCCCCGGTGTGCCGCTTATTCCCCAGAGGGAACCAGTGGCCCCGCAGTAAGATTATTTCTTGTCCCTTTCTAGCCGTCGAGTTCCGGCTGGGTCACGGCGGGGGCTCCGAAGAGGCGACCCCAGAAACCAAGGCTGAGTGGCGGCGTATAAGGCGTAGACGGAGGTAAGCAGTGATTCATTTATACGGGCACAGGCTTCGTACCAACAACTGATCCCCTACATTTAGAGCTATAAAATAAAAGTTTAACTAAACAAAATTTTATTTCAGTAAAATTACAATAATTTTATTGCGACGATGATTTAATAATTAACTACATTTACTATTTTATACTTTTCTTATTACAATAATTTTCTAACCATGTAACAGCAAAAACAAAAATTAATTTAATTTTAACAAAGCTTAGTGCTAATATTTATAATAATACTTATACCTTATACTAATTTATAAACAAAGTTTAAAGTAAAATTAGAATTTACAGAAGTTCTTTATATACAATATTGCAAGTTTTTTTAAAAGGAGAGTATACATAAAGATTTGTATCTGTTCCGACACTAGAGCATCCTACATACAGTTGACCATGGGAGAAGCAGTCCTCTTGTAGTTTAAGCCCAACAGCTTTAAGTGCTTGTCCTTAGGATTTATTGATCGACATGGAAAACTTAGGCCCCCTTTTATCAAGCCATGGAGAGTGATAAATAGCACAGTGATAAAGTACCAACCAATCAGCTCCTAACTTCCATGTCACAGGCTGGGTTTGAAAAATGTCGGTTAGCAGCTGATCGGTTGCAAGAGTCTAAAGGTGGGTACACACTAATAGATATATCTGCAGAATTGATCTGCAGATATATCTATGTACGGATCGGGCAGTGTGTTGTGCATACACACTGCCCGATCCGTCGGGGGACTGACGTCATGAACTGGGCGGGCGCCCGCCCGCCCAGTTCACCTGTCAATCACCGCCGGCCGCCGCAGCATGTGTACGGGCGGTCGGACGACCGCCCCGTACACACACAGCGACGCGCCAATATATCGGTAGATATATTGGCCGTCGGCTGTGCTGCGCGGCCGACGCGATACGTCTGTGAACGACGGAGTTCACAGACGTATCGGCCGTACACACTGGCCGACGGACCCGCGATATATCGGCCGTTCAAAAGAACGGCCGATATATCGACCAGTGTGTACGGGCCTTAAGTTTAAACAGTAACTCAGTTGTTAATAGTGGTATTCTAGGAATAAAAGGGTCTTCTCCTTTGCCACAACCAGTTTGATTTGAGCTTCAATGACAGGAGACCATAAAGCTTTTATCATTAGCCTGGTATCATTGCAGAACTTATGCCGCCCATACACTTGTGAGATATCAGGTACAATCCTTTGATTTTGACCGCATCTGTGAGAGAAATTGAAGGATTGTATGAACATTTTAGGTACCCTGCGACGCGATGCGCGGGGATGCCGGTCGAATCTCGTGTCTCAAGATAGTATGTGCTGCACTTAATATTTATCACATCACAGTGCGATCGCATGTGTTTTTAAAAACACATGCAATATATCGCACTGCGATGCGCGATGGGCATCCGCCGGGAGCGGCCAGACTCCGCTCCCACTCGGCGGTGACGTGCCCATCGCGTGATTACCATGCGATCTATCGCATGATCGCGTGGTAATCACTTTAGCAGTACAGGTGCGATTTCATCGCACCTGAACTGCAGGTGCGATGCCCCGCGATGTCGCGTCGCGGGGCATCGCACAAGTGTTTGGGCACCATTAGGCGGATCGAAATTTAAGTTGGTGGGGTGGCAGTCCTAGAAGTTCTAAAGAATTTATTGTCGCGAGATTTGTTGCTTTGTCACATTGTTGTGATGTTTCCTTTCATCAGTCAAACAATTGTTTCCAACAAAAAAATAATATTTTCAATAGTTGTCGCTCGGTCGCATTGTCGCTATGTGGTCTAATACTTAATTTCTAGATTCTAAATAACTGTGTAAAATTTTGCAGCTTCACCTTGGGAGCTGTGGAAGATATTTGCATACAAACAGACTTATATATGTTAATATTACTTGACCCAGTGCCTCCACAGTCAGTACTTACATGTCCTCCAACGGTGCAGCACTCGAGGCGCAATAATCACAGACAGCTTATATTATCAACGTTTCATTTTTATCAGAAAATAGTAAAGATAAAACTGAAACGTTGATAATATAAGCTGTCTGTGATTATTGCACCTCGAGTGCTGCACCCTTGGAGGACATGTGTGTGTGTGTGTGTGTGTGTGTGTGTGTGTGTGTGTGTGTGTGTGTGTGTGTGTGAACTGTACTCATATTAGCTGCTGAATGTAAATGTCTATTACATTTCAACTCTAATGCTCATAAATAGGCTCAATGTATGTGGCCACCATCATAATGAAGCCCATCAGGATGGCTGATGGTTGAGACAGGGCAGCAGAGTTCTTTCGGGCCATACTGAGTTATCTTAGGGCTACTCAGATGACCGATGTCTGCCCGATGGTTATCCGATGCTGCAGCTTCAGATGCAGCAAGGGATCATAGAAGCCAATAGTGAGCATCCTCCGGCTCCTCCAGCTTCTGCATAATATCGCACAGCCTCTATGTCATACCTACTGACTTCTGAATTTTCCTCTATGGGAGAAGCACTGAGAGGAGAAGCAGGTGAGCGGTGATGGGTGGACTATTGCATCATTAGTCCCCACCCCTCATGGGAAAAATGCTTAGATTCAAGCACATTTCAATAGGGGGCGTGGCTAAAATGACACAATTACCATACAATCACTCTAGGCCCCGCCCCTCCAGATGGACCCCAGTTTCAACAGTATTAACTCCCCATTCTGCACAGTTCACTAGTAGGTGGGCACCGGGCGGGATGCAGGAGAGGTGCCCACTTTTCCGAGGGTGCAAGTATGCTCTACGTACAAAGACATAGCAACCACCGGTATACCTGTGCATATACCGACCACCTCAGAATTAGCCCCTTAGTGTACTGTATATTATGAAAACCAAATGAAAACAATGGCAATTTTAGTAATTTCTAGAATTAGTCCGATCGGAGAATGAATGTAAACCACTGCCTAGGGCTAAGCATTAGGGTATTGCAAGAAAACAAACCGAGACATGTGTGTACGTTGTGATGTCACATGTTTTTACTTGCTGTGTGGCTGCCTTGTTATTTATACCTTTTGTGTTAAGCAGCAGCAGGCCATTGTACACTTATATATCTGAAACAGTACAAAAAGTTATATACAGTGCATCCAGAAAGTATTCACAGCTCTTCACTTTTTCCACATTTTGTTATGTTACAGCCTTATTCCAAAATGGAATAAATTCATTTTTTCCCTAAAAATTTTACACACAATACCCCATAATGACAACGTGAAAAAAAGATTTTTTTTAGTGATTTTTGCTAATTTATTAAAAATAAAAAACTAAGAAATCACACGTACATAAGTATTCACAGCCTTTGCCATGAAGCTCAAAAATTGAGCTTGTGTGCATCCTGTTTCCACTGACCATCCTTGAGATGTTCCTACAGCTATGTCCTCCTATGGTAAATTCAGTTGATTGGACATGATTTGGAAAGGCAAACACCTGTCAATATAAGGTCCCACACTTGACAGTGCATGTCTGAGCACAAACCAAGCATGAAGTCAAAGGAATTGTCTGTAGACCTCCAAGACAGGATTGTCTTGAGGTACAATTCTGGTGAAGGGTACAGAAAAATATCTGCTGCTTTGAAGGTCCCAATGAGCACAGTGGCCTCCATCATCCTTTTAACCTAAGCGATCGGGGAGAAGGGCCCTAGTCAGGGAGGTGCAGCAATCCACCAGTCAGGCCTGTATGGTAGATGTAAGCCACTGCTTAGTAAACAGCACATGGCAGCCTGCCTGGAGTTTGCTAAAATGCACCTGAAGGGCTCTCAGACCATGAGAAACAAAATTCTCTGGTCTGATGAGACAAAGATTGAACTCTTTGGCGTGAATGCCAGGCGTCATGTTTGGAGGAAACCAGGCACCGCTCATCACCAGGCCAATACCATCCCTACAGTGAAGCATGGTGGTGGCAGAATCATGCTGTGGGAATGTTTTTCAGCAGCAGGAACTGGGAGACTAGTCAGGATAGAGGGAAAGATTAATGCAGCAATGTACAGAGACATCCTCGATGAAAACCTGCTCCAGAGCGCTCTTGCCCTCAGACTGAGGCGACGGGTCATCTTTCAGCAGGACAACTACCCTAAGCACGCAGCCAAGATATCAAAGGAGTGGCTTCAGGACAACTCTGTAAATGTCCTTGAGTGGCCCAGCCTGAGACCAGAGTTGAATCCAATTGAACTTCTCTGGAGAGATCTGAAAATGTCTGTGCACTGATTCTTCCCATCCAACCTGATGGAGCTTGAGAGGTGCTGCAAAGAGGAATGGGCGAAACTGCCCAAAGATAGGTGTGCCAAGCTTGTGGCATCATATTCAAAAATACTTGCAGCTGTAATTGCTGCCAAAGGTGCATCAACAAAGTATTGAGGAAAGGCTGTGATACTTATGTACATGTGATTTCTTAGTTATTTATTTTTAATAAATTTGCAAAAATCTCAAAAAATCACGTTGTCATTATGAGGTATTGTGTGTAGAATTATGAGGGAAAAAAATAATTTATTCTATTTTGGAATAAGGCTGTAACATAACAAAATGTGGAAAAAGTGAAGCGCTGTGAATACTTTCTGGATGCACTGTACAATCTGCAGACTGGGCTATTTCTGATGAGTGCAGACGAGGAAACACTGTACAAATGGTCTAAAGAATATTAATACTTAAAAGTATTTATCTAACGTCCTAAGTGGATGCTGGGGACTCCGTCAGGACCATGGGGTTTAGCGGCTCCGCAGGAGACAGGGCACAATAATAAAACCTTTAGGATCAGGTGGTGTGCACTGGCTCCTCCCCCTATGACCCTCCTCCAAGCCTCAGTTAGATTTTTGTGCCCGGCCGAGAAGGGTGCAATCTAGGTGGCTCTCCTGAGCTGCTTAGAATAAAAGTTTAAGTTAGGTTTTTTATTTTCAGTGAGTCCTGCTGGCAACAGGCTCACTGCTACGAGGGACTTAGGGGAGAGAAGTAAACTCACCTGCGTGCAGGATGGATTTGCTTCTTAGGCTACTGGACACCATTAGCTCCAGAGGGAGTCGGAACACAGGTCTCACCCTGGGGTTCGTCCCGGAGCCGTGCCGCCGACCCCCCTTGCAGATGCCGAAGTTGAAGAGGTCCAGAGATCCAGAAACAGGCGGCAGAAGACTTTCAGTCTTCATAAGGTAGCGCACAGCACTGCAGCTGTGCGCCATTGTTGTCAGCACACTTCATACCAGCGGTCACTGAGGGTGCAGGGCGCTGGGGGGGGCGCCCTGGGCAGCAATGTATTATACCTTTTTTATGGCTAAAATACATCACATATAGCCCTTGAGGCTATATGGATGTATTTAACCCCTGCCAGATCTCACAAACTCCGGGAGAAGAGCCCGCCGTTTTAGGGGGCGGGGCCTATTCTCCTCAGCACACGGCGCCATTTTCCTGCTCAGCTCTGCTGTGAGGAAGGCTCCCAGGCTCTCCCCTGCACTGCACTACAGAAACAGGGTTAAAACAGAGAGGGGGGGGGGGCACTTATTTGGCGATATGATTACATATGTGAAAATGCTATAAGGGAAAACACTTGTATAAGGGGTTGTCCCTGTATAATTATAGCGTTTTTGGTGTGTGCTGGCAAACTCTCCCTCTGTCTCCCCAAAGGGCTAGTGGGGTCCTGTCCTCTATCAGAGCATTCCCTGTGTGTGTGCTGTGTGTCGGTACGTGTGTGTCGACATGTAGGAGGACGATGTTGGTGAGGAGGCGGAGCAAATTGCCTGTATTGGTGATGTCACTCTCTAGGGAGTCGACACCGGAATGGATGGCTTATTTAGGAATTACGTGATAATGTCAACACGATGCAAGGTCGGTTGACGACATGAGATGGCCGGCAAACAAATTAGTACCTGTCCAGGCGTCTCAGACACCGTCAGGGGCTTGTAAAAACGCCCATTTACCTCAGTTGGTCGACACAGACACAGACACGGACACTGACTTCAGTGTCGACGGTGAAAAAACAAACGTATTTTCCTTTAGGGCCACACGTTACATGTTAAGGGCAATGAAGGAGGTGTTACATATTTCTGATACTACAAGTACCACAAATAAGGGTATTATGTAGGGTGGGAATAATCTACTTGTAGTTTTTCCTGAATCAGATAAATTAAAGTGTGTGATGATACGTGGGTTTCCTCCGATAGAAAATTATTGGAGGTATACCCTTTCCCGCCAGAAGTGAGGGCGAGTTGGGAAACACACCTTAGAGTGGATAAGGCGCTCACACGCTTATAAAAACAAGTGGCGTTACCGTCTCCAGATACGGCCGCCCTCAAAGAGCCAGCTGATAGGAAGCTGAAAAATATCCTAAGAAGTATATACACACATACTGGTGTTATACTACGACCAGCAATCGCCTCAGCCTGGATGTGCAGCGCTGGGGGGGCTTGGTCGGATTTCCTGACTGAAAATATTGATACCCTTGACAGGAACAATATTTTATTGACTATAGAGCATTTCAAGGATGCATTTCTATATATGCGAGATGCGCATTCTGGCATCAAGAGTAGATGTGATGTCCATATCTGCCAGACGATGTTTATAGACATGACAGTGGTCAGGTGATGCAGATTCCAGACGGCACATGGAAGTATTGCCGTATAAAGGGGCGGTCCATCGGACCTGGTGGCCATGGCAACAGCTGGAAAATCCACTTTTGTTACCCCAAGTCACATCTCAGCAGAAAAGGACACAGTCTTTTCAGTCTCAGTCCTTTCGTACCCATAAAGGCAGGCGGGCAAAAGGCCAGTCATATCTGCCCAGGGTTAGAGGAAAGGGAAGAAGACTGCAGCAGGCAGCCCATTCCCAGGAACAGAAGTCCTCCACAGCTTCTGCCAAGTCCGCAGCATGACGCTGGGGCCATACAAGCGGACTTAGGTGCGGTGGGGGGTCATCTCAAGAGTTTCAACACGCAGTGGGCTCACTCGCAAGTGGACTCCTGGATCCTACACGTAGTATCCCAGGTGTACATTGGAAATTCGAGACGTCTTCCCCTCACAAGTTCCTGAAGTCTGCTTTACCAACGTCTCCCTCCGACAGGGAGGCAGTATTGGGAAAAAATTCACAGGCTGTATTCCCAGCAGGTGATAATCAAAGTACCCCTCCTACAACAAGGGAAGGGGTATTATTCCACACTATATTGTGGTACTGAAGCCAAACGGCTCGGTGAGATCTAAAAGATTTGAACAATTACATACAAGGGTTCAAATCAAGATGGAGTCACTCAGAGCAGTGATAGCGAACCAGGACGATATGGTGTCACTGGATATCAGGGACGCTTACCTACATGTCCAAATTTTGCCCTTCTCACCAAGGGTATCTCAGGTTCGTGGTACAGAACTGTCACTATCAGTTCAGACGCTGCCGTTTGGATTGTCCACGGCACCCCGGGTCTTTACCATGGTAATGGCCGAAATGATGATTCTTCCTAAAAGAAATATGGACGCTTTCCTGATAAGGGCAAGGTCCAGAGAACAGTTGGCGGTCGGAGTAGCACTATCTCAAGTAGTTCTACGACAGCACGAGTGGATTCTAAATATTCCAAAATCGCAGCTTTTTCCGACGACACGTCTAATGTTCCTAGGAATGATTCTGGACACAGTCCAGAAAAGGATGTTTTCTCCCGGAGAAGAAGGCCAGGGAGTTATCCGAGCTAGTCAGGAACCTCCTAAAACCAGGAAAAGTATCAGTGCATCATTGCACAAGGGTCCTGTGAAAAATGGTGGTTTCTTACAAAGCGATCCCATTCGGTAGATTTCACGCAAGAACCTTTCAGTGGAATCTGCTGGGAAAATGGTCCGGATCGCATCTTCAGATGCATCAGCGGATAACCCTGTCTCCAAGGACAAGGGTGTTTTCTTCTGCGGTGGCTGCAGAGTGCTCATCTATGAAAGGGCCGCAGATTCGACATTCAGGACTGGGTCCTGGTGACCACGGATGCCAGCCTGAGTGGCTGGGGAGCAGTCACACAAGGAAAAAATTTCCAGGGAGTGTGATCAAGTCTGGAGACTTCTCTCCACATAAATATACTGGAGCTAAGGGCAATTTACAAGGCTCTAAGCTTAGCAAGACCTCTGCTTCAAGGTCAGCCGGTATTGATCCAGTGGGACAACATCACGGCAGTCGCCCACGTAAACAGACAGGGCGGCACATGAAGCAGGAGGGAAATGGCAGAAACTGCAAGGATTCTTCGCTGGGCGAAAAATCATGTGATAACACTCTCAGCAGTGTTAATTCCGGGAGTGGAAAACTGGGAAGCAGACTTCCTCAGCAGGCATAACCTCCACCCGGGAGAGTGGGGACTTCAGCGGGAAGTCTTCCACATGATTGTACACCGTTGGGAAAAACCAAAGGTGGACATGTTGGCGTCCCGCCTGAACAAAAAACTAGACAAATATTGCGCCAGGTCAAGGGACCCTCAGGCAATAGCGGTGGACGCTCTGGTAACACTGTGGGTGTACCAGTCAGGGTATGTGTTCCCTCCTATGCATCTCATACCAAAAGTACTGAGAATCATAAGAAGGAGATGAGTAAGAACGATACTCGTGGTTCCGGATGGGTCAAGAAGGACTTGGTACCCGGAACTTCAAGAGATGCTCACGGAAGAACCGTGGCCTCTACCTTTAAGAAAGGACCTGCTCCAGCAGGGGCCTTGTCTGTTCCAAGACTTACCGCGGCTGCGTTTGACGGCATGGCAGTTGAATGCCGGATCCTGAAAGGGCATTCCAGATGAAGTCATCCCTACCCTGGTCGAAGCCAGGAGGGATGTAACCGCAAAACATTTTCACCGCATTTGGCGAAAATATGTTGCGTGGTGTGAGGCCAAGAAGGTCCCTACAAAGGAATTCCAACTGGGTCGTTCCTACATTTCCTGAAAACAGGACTGTCTATGGGCCTAAAATTAGGGTCCATTAAGGTTCAAATTTCGACCCTGTCGAATTTCTTCCAGAAAGAACTGGCTTCAGTGCCTGAAGTTCAGACGTTTGTAAAAGGGGTACTGCATATACAGCCTCCTTTTGTGCCCCCAGTGGCACCTTGGGATCTCAATGTTGTTTTGAGTTTCCTAAAGTCACATTGGTTTGATCCACTCACCACTGTGGAATTAAAATATTTCACATGGAAGGTGAAGATTCTATTAGCCCTGGCTTCAGCCAGGCGTGTGTCAGAATGGGCGGCTTTATCATATAAAAGCCCTTACTTAATTTTTCATTCTGACAGGGCAGAATTGAGGACTCGTCCTCAATTTCTCCTTAAGGTGTTTTCTGTTTTTCACATGAACCAACCTATTGTGGTACCTGCGGCTACTAGGGACTTGGAGGACTCCAAGTTACTTGACGTTGTCAGGGCCTTGAAAATATATGTTTCCAGGACGACTGGAGTCAGAAAATCTGACTCGCTGTTTAGCCTGTATGCACCCAACAAGATGGGTGTTCCTGCTTCTAAGCAGACGATTGCTCGCTGGATTTGTAGTACAATTCAGCTTGCACATTCTGTGGCAGGCTTGCCACAGCCAAAATCAGTAAAAGCCCATTCCACAAGGAAGTGGGCTCATCTTGGGCGGCTGCCCGAGGGGTCTCGGCTTTACAACTTTGCCGAGCTGCTACTTGGTCAGGGGCACACCCTGACTGAGGAGGACCTGGAGTTCTCTCATTCGGTGCTGCAGAGTCATCCGCACTCTCCCGCCCGTTTGGGAGCTTTGGTATAATCCCCATGGTCCTGACGGAGTCCCCAGCATCCACTTAGGACGTTAGAGAAAATAAGAATTTACTTACCGATAATTCTATTTCTCGTAGTCCGTAGTGGATGCTGGGCGCCCATCCCAAGTGCGGATTGTCTGCAATACTTGTACATAGTTATTGTTACAAAAATCGGGTTATTCTTGTTGTGAGCCATCTTTTCAGAGGCTCCTTCGTTGTTATCATACTGTTAACTGGGTTCAGATCACAGGTTGTACGGTGTGATTGGTGTGGCTGGTATGAGTCTTACCCGGGATTCAATATCCTTCCTTATTATGCACGCTCGTCCGGGCACAGTATCCTAACTGAGGCTTGGAGGAGGGTCATAGGGGGAGGAGCCAGTGCACACCACCTGATCCTAAAGCTTTTATTATTGTGCCCTGTCTCCTGCGGAGCCGCTAAACCCCATGGTCCTGACGGAGTCCCCAGCATCCACTACGGACTACGAGAAATAGAATTATCGGTAAGTAAATTCTTATTATTATCTGGTTTGTATTTATTACACTCATATTTTGTATAGTATTTCTCCAAATATTTCTCCAAATAATCTGTTGTATCATTTTGCAATAAGTTTCCGAGCAAATGGCTATAAATGATTCTGACACAGAGCAGAATTTTTTGGGGGGTAGAAAAAGAAGGATTTATTTAGTGACACCAAAATGATCATCTCACCTCTAAGTGGATTTTGTGCCACAAAACCTTTTTTGTAGCTCACATAAGTAATTCATTTATTTATTTATTTGTTACAGAAAATGAGCCTCGTTTAGGGTTAAGAGCGAATGCAGCTAAGGGGTGCAATTTAGCACTTGGACAAACCAAGCATCTGATTCAAGTTCCGACATACTAATTTGTAGCACATGCTGCAAAGTACCGATAGGGCCAGAACTAGGTGTGTGTGGGGTGCGCCACCACACAGGGTGGGGGGTGCTGCTGGCAGCGCTTGTCAACTATCTGTTCTAATTACTTTCACTTGCAGCTTCCCCCCTTTTTGAAGACCAGCATCTCATGACCGCACCTGTCTCCTTCCCCCACCCCTTCCGTCGCTAATACCTATACTACATTTATGAACTTAACTTGAGAGCTCTTTGTTAGTCAATCACACTGTCCTTTATTACATTTCAAGATGTTGACATACCCGGAATTCAAACCCACTGCCTGTGGCATTGCAGTCAGGCACTCTATTCATTGAGCTATCTGCCCTTACATAGAAAGCTAGAGAATTCTAAGCTAGAGAATTTTTACTATTTGAAGTTTACTTTGTAATCTGTGAAAAAAATTATCAGCATTGCAGCCGAGCAGATCTATATGGTGTGTGGCTGCAAGGGATTGGATGTGAGGCTGCACACCACATAGATCTGCTCAGTTGCAATGCTGATAATTTTTTACAAAGTGCAAGCAACTTCATATAGGTGGTCATTCCGAATTGTTCGCTCGTTGCCGATTTTCGCAACGGAGCGATTAAGGCAAAAAAGTATTTTAGCACAAAACTTAGTAGATTTACTCACGTCCGAACGAAGAATTTCTATTGTTGAAGTGATCGGAGTGTGATTGACAGGAAGTGGGTGCTTCTGGGCGGAAACTGACCGTTTTCTGGGAGTGTGCGGAAAAACGCAGGCGTGCCAGGATAAAACGCAGGAGTGGCTGGAGAAACGGGGGAGAAGCTGGCCGAACGCAGGGTGTGTTTGTGACGTCAAACCAGGAATGAAACGGGCTGAGCTGATCGCAGTGTAGTAGTCTCGAGCTACTCAGAAACTGCTAAGAATTATTTATTCGCAATTCTTCTAATCTTTCGTTCGCAATTCTGCTAAGCTAAGATAAACTCCCAGAGGGCAGCGGCCTAGCGTGTGCAATGCTGCTAAAAGTAGCTAGTGAGTGAACAACTCGGAATGAGGGCCATAGTTAGAAATCTCATAGTTTTTATGCAGGATCAAATAGTTCAATGAGTAGTGTATTTGACTGGAACACAACAGGTTTTGGGTCTGAATCCTGGGTATAGCAGTATATATTCAAATGTGTTATTTAATAAAGGGTATTTTAACTGCAAGATCTCAAGCTAAGTGCAGGAATGTGGTATGAAGAGGATTTTGTGTCCAAATCCACTGTCGTGCAGTGTTCTATAGATGTGTGTGTATAACATATAAAATGTGGGAAGTGGTATCATAGCATGTGTTTTCTCTGGGATCAACTTTGTCATGCCCCTTCCCCATGAGGGGAATGCACCTTTTGTCCCTATTGGAATAAAAGGGGGGGGCACAAGGCACTAAAAGTCTAGTTACGGCTCTGCCAATAGTTGGTACTTTGCGCATGCGGCAGACCTGTATTGCAGTATGGGTCTGCAACGGTGGATGCAGTACGGCATGAGACTGTCAGTAATTGATAGTCTGATGCTGTTTAGAGGCAGGAAGGGGACGGTGACTGCCTCTATTTCTAAAAATGGAGGTGTGTCGCCACCGTCTCAGGTGAGGGACGAGGCCAGGATCTCCATCAGAGAACAGAGATTTACTGACCTCTTGGTAGGACCTGCGGCGTCGGGCTTGTGCAACCCCATGGGTCATGCAGCTGGCTGATGGTGTTGCAGATGATCTGATACTATGTCCTAGGACGCAGCTCAGATCACTAATGCAGCAGGAGGCGTGATGCCCCCGGGCTGCAATCCCCTGCAAGCGATGAGCGCATGCGCATTCAAGCTGCAGTTTAACTGCGCATGCGCAAACTCAGGCTTCTCTGGACTGCAGCTGATACAGTTCATAGAAGCCGGGGGTTTGTGCATGCGCAGTGAAGTCGCTGCTTGACTGCGCATGTGCAGTCCCAAGACCTGGCTGGCTGCAGCAGTGGCTTTCCTCCTCTCCCAGGACCTGACCCGTAGCAGCCCACCTTCTCAGTCAAAGGTAGGAGCCGCCGCTGGTTCCAAGTAAGCAGCAGTGATGCACAATCCAACCACAACTGAATCAGGCCTCTTGTAGCCGGGAAACATTAGATATCCCGGATGTCGGAATCGGTTCTGGGATACTGACAACTATTCTCCTTGCATTTTTGCACCTAATTTAGGAATAAGCAGATCCCAGCTGTCTGCCATGTATTTTATAGTTTTTGCGTTATGTACTTTATCGCACCATGATAAGAGCACGTTGGATTGAGCAGTCTTTAATGTAATGTACAAGCTATAAAGATGTCATTGTGATTGAAGTGTAAATTAATTATTCCTTTCCGCTGACCTAATGTTACTGTATAAAGTTAATTACTGTTCGTAGTTCACATGCACGCCCATCTTTACTTAAAAAAACATCACAGTCAGCTATGCTGTGCTATTGATACTTTGCCGGGATAATGTATTGTATAATGCTTTCAGTTGCTTTGGGCAGGGCTCAGTCAAGCACAGTCAGTCTTTCTGGGAAAGTGTCCTGTTTTGTTTTGTAAATCAGCTCTTGTGCGCTATTGGGTGATCCTAGCTCAGGGTAATGTATGCAGAGGTAAAACAGGGAATGTGTGATGATCACTAATTTGTTTCAACACATATACGCTGATGTTCACGCACACTGACTCTCTAGGAGCAAGCTATATTAGCAGAGTGTTACCGGGGCCTGGAATAAAGAGCAACCTTTTGGTTTAATATGCTGTTGCAAAGTGTATTTTGATCTCTTAAAGATACATTTACAGATGCAATAAAAAGTTATCGAAGGGGTATCAGAGGAAGACCAGCTAGCGAGGCCACCACTGAGCTAATGGCAGTGCTGGCAGATGGCTGTGGCAGGTGCTGTGATAGGGTATCAGCCCAGAGGCAGAACTCTGGGAGGCAACGGAGTCATCTGCCGCCGGGCTCCTGTTCTGAAGGGGGGCACCTCTCATCCCATAAACCTCACACGTCAGATGCATCCACGCGCCACTCAAGCACACTTATCTTATAAAATAAAGACACAACAACTGTAATTGGCGTGAAAGGGGTCAGCTTTTATTTTTCTGACTGATAGGGAGGCCTATTAAATACTAAGACTAAAATGCAGACTTCCCTCTCTAACTAAGGTGGCGGGGAGAAGAACGGTTAAGCATGATAAACGTAACATGGGTGATCAATGTTATAATACAGAAAAACAAGCAATAAAAAACATATGTGTGAGGGAGCCTTCTGCCCCAGATGTTCCGGGATCGGCCTCCTGCCTCCATCCCAGCCATCGAAAATCAAAAATCCAAGGACAGGGGTCGGCCTTCTGCCACTACCCCTGCCCCACCAACAGTTGCAGGGACGGAGGTACGCTCCGCCCCTACATGGTAAAAATTGGGCCACCGGCCCCGCCATCCACATATGTTTATACCAGTTATATGGACCCACTTGGTAAAGCGATGCCCGTAAACTAATTATAAAACTATAAAATTTACCTAAAAGTACACCCAAACTTACTAACCTTGAACTCATAATTAAAATTAAGTAACCGTTCAGAAACCGGCCACCAAAAGCCGACACAATGAACCCGACTGTAGAACAAAAATAAAATAAAAACCAAAACCAAGTCCCCAGGGCGGGAGGGCGGGTCATGAGAAGAGCTGAAAAGAGGGAGGAAGTACCATGTCAGCAGCCTATATGTATGACAGGCCAGCCCCTATCCATGATCCAGCCAATCAGCCCCTCGGACCCTCTCTCCACGTTCCTCCCACCACAAAACATTAACCCCTTCCAAGCCAAGGTGATGCACTGAGTGGCGCTGAGGAAGCCCCGACGGTTCGTTTATGCTGCTATGGTCACAGTATGTTCCCTACGCAGTCTTAAACCTCACACGTCAGATGCATCCACGCGCCACTCAAGCACACTTATCTTATAAAATAAAGACACAACAACTGTAATTGGCGTGAAAGGGGTCAGCTTTTATTTTTCTGACTGATAGGGAGGCCTATTAAATACTAAGACTAAAATGCAGACTTCCCTCTCTAACTAAGGTGGCGGGGAGAAGAACGGTTAAGCATGATAAACGTAACATGGGTGATCAATGTTATAATACAGAAAAACAAGCAATAAAAAACATATGTGTGAGGGAGCCTTCTGCCCCAGATGTTCCGGGATCGGCCTCCTGCCTCCATCCCAGCCATCGAAAATCAAAAATCCAAGGACAGGGGTCGGCCTTCTGCCACTACCCCTGCCCCACCAACAGTTGCAGGGACGGAGGTACGCTCCACCCCTACATGGTAAAAATTGGGCCACCGGCCCCGCCATCCACATATGTTTATACCAGTTATATGGACCCACTTGGTAAAGCGATGCCCGTAAACTACTTATAAAACTATAAAATTTACCTAAAAGTACACCCAAACTTACTAACCTTGAACTCATAATTAAAATTAAGTAACCGTTCAGAAACCGGCCAACTGCCAGGTTACCAACCTGCCACCGCCACCTACTCCGAAAAGACTAACTAAAGGGACCTAAAAAGCAGAACAAAACTAACTAAAGAGACATAAAAGTAGAATACGGACTAATGCAACGAAACCCAAGAAAACTACCTAAAGGTACCTAAGAATGTGAATAAGGTCCCCCAAGAAGATCAGCATACCAGCCGGCCGCGGGTACCAAATCGGCCAACTGCCGCCCGGAGCCAGTCCCGCAGGCCGTCCCCAGCGGAGGCCTCTACGCCCCCACCAGCGCACAGCCCGCAGCTTTGGCCGGGCCAGCCCAGACACGAACAGCCCGTAGATGTATGAATGGCCGTCAAATCATATAAAGTCCGGACCTAACCGACGTCCTGCAAAAGAAGGGTGTGACGCAGGTTAATAAACAAAATAAATATAGTATGAGTAGTAGATTGGCAACCTAACTGCGTCCCTAACGGGGAGGGGGTTTTGGGTGGATGGGTCGCCCAATTTGACTTGAGGCAAAAACACAAAACTTTGTTAGCCGGCAAAAGCCGTAATTAAAACCAACGATAAAAAAAAATTCCTCAAGGCCCCCGCAATCGCAAAGTGCAACTGCGACGAGCGGCTAGTCCTCAAAGGGGCGCACTGGGAGGAAAAGGCCTGATATAGCGTATGACTGCACCAGACCTCCACCTACCCAGTGCCCGGACTTCGACTTCGGACCAACCGGCCGCAGCGGCTGCTGACGCAGCGCCGATGCGGAAAGAGTGAGTCCCAGTGTCGGCCGGAGATAGACCCAGGTACAAAAAACAACGTTCCAAAACCGACAGGGAGTGATATCTGGACAACGGGGAACGTCACGATGGACGAGCTACCCGGTGGGCGTTGGAGGCCAAAGGGACGAATAAGCCCGGGCCGCGGACACTGGACAAATGCCCCGCGCATGAGCCTGACCCATTCGAACCCACTGCCCCCTGCCGACTACGTCCGTCTTGGAGCGCTGAATCCGACACCACAAACCGTCGGGGCATACGACGACGCAGGCCGCCAGCACGGGCGAGGCTGAAGTCCGAGAGACGGACCCCAGCTCACCCACCCTGAGCATACCGTGGAAAGGACATCGTAAAGGCCGCCACGAAGAGGCGAACCCGTATCCCCAATATCGTATCCCCGTATCGTGAGCGCTGAATCCTACACCCCAAACCTTCGGGGCATGCATCGACGGCCTTTATTGACTGAAAGGAAGGCCTATTAAATCTAAACTTGTATTAAAAAACTCCCTGTCTAACTAAGGGACGGTTGAAAATATTTATCACACATAGCAGAAAGCAGACAGCTCAGGAAAATAAAATATCTCAAAATCATAGTTGAAATAATAACCTAAATGTTGGAGGGCCTTCTGCCCCGATGTTCTGGGATCGGCCTTCTGCCACCATCCCTAAGGGCCTGCTACCCAGATGTTATGGGATCGGCCTTCTGCCACCATCCCTGAGGGCCTGCTACCCAGATGTTATGGGCCACATAGCAGACAGCAGACAGCTCAGGAAAATAAGATATCTCAAAATCATAATTGAAATAATAACCTAAATGTTGGAGGGCCATCTGCCCCGATGTTCTGGGATCGGCCTTCTGCCACCATCCCTAAGGGCCTGCTACCCCCGATGTTCTGGGATCGGCCTTCTGCCACCATCCCCAAGGGTCTGCTACCCAGATGTTATGGGATCGGCCTTCTGCCACCATCCCTGAGGGCCTGGTACCCAGATGTTATGGGATCGGCCTTCTGCCACCATCCCAGACATCCCGAATCCAATGCAACTATGGGCCATCTGCCTTGTGAGGGGTCTTACCCACTATGGCCCCTCTCCAGAAGGTAGCGATTCGGCCAGATAGGCCGTAAAAGTTGCAGGAGCCAAAGACCTGTGGGCTAAATCCTCCAATCCGCACACAGAAGCAGGACAGAAGTCCCCTTGGATTAGAGCTGCAGGAGCTAACTGCCGAAACCACTGCCAGTCGCCGCGAGAAAGGATATCATCAATTTCGTTGCGCTCGGCCGGGACATGCTTGTCTCGCAACGTAATGTTGTTCACCCAGCATAGCAAGACTATCTGCGCGAAGACCCGCAGTCCAGCAAGGATGTGGACTCCTGCCTAATGATGGCAAAAAACCACGGCCAAATTGTCGCACCAGAAGACCACCTGTCTATTATGCAGGGCATAGCGCCAGAGCGCCACTGTGCCCAGTATGGGAAAAAAAAAAAAAAAAAACATCCAGCAACAGCAAGAATCGCAAGCACCAGAGGCGTCCGTGAAAAGCTCCAGAGAGGAGGTGAAACGAACTAGAAATCGGTCCAAATACGTAAATCCCTCGAGTGCTAAACTAAGAAAATTATGAGGGTGTCTAATCCAAACTGTCGCCCATTCCAATTTCCCACAGCAAAACTCTACCCATTGGGATAACGTTCCAAGCAAAAAGAAACAGGCCCAAGAAGGATTGCGCCTGTTGTAGAGTAAGCTTGTCCACGGTGAGCTCATAGAGGAAACCATCGGGAAGACGCAACACCGTGTCCCCAAGGAGCCTTCAGAGACCACCGACCGTATCCCTCTGAATCCCGAGGTAAACGGAGGGACCCTGCCAACGGCCACCGCAGCAAGACGACGCAGCGAACAGAGCCAGGTGGGCCGAGCAAAATAAATCATCCAGGTAGTGCGACATACCCCGCTCGCCCGTCGCTTGCTGCAGACCCCAGTGGAGGAAAGAACTGCACCTTGCAAAGTCAGCGCACGAGAGAGAAAAAACCCCACAGGGAGGCAGCGATGGATGTATTAGCCATCATCCAGTTGAAAACCCATAAATCGAAAGGCGAAAGGGTGCAGCGGAAGGAGCGAAATGCTGACGCGATGTCCAATTCACACATAGCCGCCCCCGGACCAAACGACCGAATGGCATCTATGGCCGAATCAAACTTACAGATAGGTAAACGACCCTACCTGATAATAGGGATAGCCTTATTAACCGATGACCCGAGAGGACAGGAAAGATGGATGAGAAAGCCTATCATCCCGGCCAACGACAATGCGGCCGCAACCTTCTGCCGGAGCACGCCCGGAAACTACCGAGCCGAATGCAAGTTCGTACTATCCCCGGGATCCGCCAGTCCATGTATCGGCAAGAGGCAACCAGGTGCGAAAACCCGAGGTAAGAATAGGGCGTCCACCGGCCGCGTGAGCCGTCACAGCCAGGGTATGAGCGCTCGAAGTCTAATTGGGGAGGGGGCTGTGGCCAGCGCTTGGGGCCGCGGGAGCGCAGCTCTGCGGGCCGGAATTACCCCTGTGCTGTGTACTGGGGCAGTCCTTGATCCCATGGCCTACGCCACAGCTGATGCAGGAGTGACGAATGCGACACCGCCGCCCCAAACCGCATTGGGCAGGATTGAAAGCGAAGAATTAACGATGCCCCCGCGCGCCATGAACCCCCGCAAAAGCTGGCAGAATGAGAGGCCGGTCGTGGAACCCGTCGTTCCTGCTGTACCGGCTGGCTCTGCGGCAGCTCCGAGCACAATCCCACATCCTTTTTACCGAAGGTATAGATCTGCCGCCCATGCTGTTTGCGCCGGAAGTCCCAGTAGTAACGCCGCCAAGTATGGTACAGCACGTGTATAAGGAATTGAAGGCGCACGATGTTCATGTGTTCGACCGGGCGCGACTCTGAGTAACACGCCGCCAAGATCAACATGCACCTAACTCAAGTCGGGTAGGAGCGCAAAGCGTCCTCGCTGTCCCGGCCCTTTTTCTTAGCCGAAAGCAAGGCTATACGAGCATCACTAGTAAGAGCAAAATATAGGCAGATAGGCCCTTACGGATCCGGTCCCAGACCGGGGCCGGAGCCCACGTGCTCTGCCGTGTTGGCGCAGTGAACGGTGTACTACTCCCCCGACACTTGCGAGGCGGAAGAGGTTGAATGCCGTAGCTCGCTGCGTTTTTGACGCTGGACTCTGTGCAAACTGTCGCAGGAAGGGGACACACCCTCCGAGGACGTGGAGGCAAGGGAAGAGTCCGTGCCACTGCGCCTATCGCGCTTGCCGGTACCCCTACGCGCACTGTTGCCGCTGCGAGAGGAGCGGGACTGAGTACTAGATCTCCCCCCCCACTACGGGGGTAACTGCGCTCCCGTCGGACCAGTCAGGGTCCGATGAAGACTCACCAGTACGAGGGGGAACTCCGTCCGTCCCAGCAGCCGCCGTACGACTTGTAGATGCGTCGACTGACTCCATTCCTGGCCCGACGTCTGCGGCTGGGGAAACAAAAGCGACAATGTTCCCCCGTTCCCCAAACGGACCCACAGCCGCCGGGAGTGGGGCAGGCGGGGCGACCGTCACGCCAGAGGACAGGAGAGATTGCGCATTGTTATCCGCCAAAAAAGCGGCGGCCCATCCCGGTCTCCCGGGTACGGAGGATAACAAGGGAGCTACCGTCGACACGGCAGCAGCACAAATAGCGGACAAGGTGGTGGCGTTCACCACGGGTGCAGCCGCCGTGACAGGGGCTCTAAGATAAGACACGGCACGCGAGTCGCGCGCCCCACGGGAGGTACGCAAACCTCCCGTCGGGAGAAAGGCCCCTGGAGGAGAAGCCGGAGAGTCGCCAGAACTAGAAAGAGGCGGCTCAACGTCGGCTGAGTGCTGTCCGCTGCAGCTACGGAAGCAGACATCTGGACACGGGGAGGGACAGATCGCTCGCCTACTGCCGTCGCCCACCGCCCCCGTGTGAGACCGGTAGGGTTGCACGTTGACGGCTGGCGGCAGTACAAAACGGGCCACTAGCCGCCTGGGAGGGGCCGGCATCACGGGTCCAACCACAGCAGGAGAGGCCAGGAGGGCTGCAGAACGCCCTCTTCTAACCGGCCCTGCCCTATCCGCAACTGGCAACGGGGGATGTGAAACCGCAGAGCGGGGGCGACGCCCCGCTCTGTCAGGGGAGGGCGCAGGCCGGACCTGACCGGCCGACGGGGGGGGGGGGGGGGCCTGCTGGCAGGATGAGAAGCCGCACGCAGGCGCTGCCTAGACTGCATGTGTCTGGCAGCCGCGCGACCCCCCGCCCGCCCAGTAACCCCAGTAGTGGAGGTTCGTGGCCGCCTTTTTGTATTATTATTATTTATTTATTTTTTAGATTTTATTTATTTTTTATTTTATTTAAAATAAACATTTTGGCCACAGTAGCGCCCCCTGGTGGCAGCAAGCCGCCGATCCACGGGCCGGGAGCTCCGTCCCGGCCCCACGTGATCGGAGCTGCTGCTGGTGGCGCCTAGCGACGGGCTCAGGGACGGCAGAGCACCGTCCCTGGCAAGCCGCCGCGTGCGCCCTCTATCCCCCTAAAAAAAACCTAAAAAACAGCTTAAATCATAGAATTTGGGGGTCATTTTGATCCCAAAGTATTATTAACCTCAAAAACCATAATTTCCACTCATTTTCAGTCTATTCTGAATACCTCACACCTCACAATATTATTTTTAGTCCTAAAATTTGCACCGAGGTCGCTGGATGACTAAGCTAAGCGACCCTAGTGGCCGACACAAACACCTGGCCCATCTAGGAGTGGCACTGCAGTGTCACGCAGGATGGCCCTTCCAAAAAACACTCCCCAAACAGCACATGACGCAAAGAAGAAAAAAAGAGGCGCAATGAGGTAGCTGTGTGAGTAAGATAAGCGACCCTAGTGGCCGACACAAACACCTGGCCCATCTAGGAGTGGCACTGCAGTGTCACGCAGGATGGCCCTTCCAAAAAACACTCCCCAAACAGCACATGACGCAAATAAAAATGAAAGAAAAAAGAGGTGCAAGATGGAATTGTCCTTGGGCCCTCCCACCCACCCTTATGTTGTATAAACAGGACATGCACACTTTAACCAACCCATCATTTCAGTGACAGGGTCTGCCACACGACTGTGACTGAAATGACGGGTTGGTTTGGACCCCCACCGAAAAAGAAGCAATTAATCTCTCCTTGCACAAACTGGCTCTACAGAGGCAAGATGTCCACCTCATCATCATCCTCCGATATATCACCGTGTACATCCCGCTCCTCACAGATTATCAATTCGTCCCCACTGGAATCCACCATCTCAGCTCCCTGTGTACTTTGTGGAGGCAATTGCTGCTGGTCAATGTCTCCACGGAGGAATTGATTATAATTCATTTTAATGAACATCATCTTCTCCACATTTTCTGGAAGTAACCTCGTACGCAGATTGCTGACAAGGTGAGCGGCGGCACTAAACACTCTTTCGGAGTACACACTTGTGGGAGGGCAACTTAGGTAGAATAAAGCCAGTTTGTGCAAGGGCCTCCAAATTGCCTCTTTTTCCTGCCAGTATAAGTACGGACTGTCTGACGTGCCTACTTGGATGCGGTCACTCATATAATCCTCCACCATTCTTTCAATGGTGAGAGAATCATATGCAGTGACAGTAGACGACATGTCCGTAATCGTTGTCAGGTCCTTCAGTCCGGACCAGATGTCAGCATCAGCAGTTGCTCCAGACTGCCCTGCATCACCGCCAGCGGGTGGGCTCGGAATTCTGAGCCTTTTCCTCGCACCCCCAGTTGCGGGAGAATGTGAAGGAGGAGATGTTGACAGGTCGCGTTCCGCTTGACTTGACAATTTTGTCACCAGCAGGTCTTTGAACCCCAGCAGACTTGTGTCTGCCGGAAAGAGAGATCCAAGGTAGGTTTTAAATCTAGGATCGAGCACGGTGGCCAAAATGTAGTGCTCTGATTTCAACAGATTGACCACCCGTGAATCCTTGTTAAGCGAATTAAGGGCTCCTTCCACAAGTCCCACATGCCTAGCGGAATCGCTCCCTTTTAGCTCCTCCTTCAATGCCTCCAGCTTCTTCTGCAAAAGCCTGATGAGGGGAATGACCTGACTCAGGCTGGCAGTGTCTGAACTGACTTCACGTGTGGCAAGTTCAAAAGGTTGCAGAACCTTGCACAACGTTGAAATCATTCTCCACTGCGCTTGAGACAGGTACATTCCACCTCCTATATCGTGCTCAATTGTATAGGCTTGAATGGCCTTTTGCTGCTCCTCCAACCTCTGAAGCATATAGAGGGTTGAATTCCACCTCGTTACCACTTCTTGCTTCAGATGATGGCAGGGCAGGTTCAGGCGTTTTTGGTGGTGCTCCAGTCTTCTGTACGTGGTGCCTGTACGCCGAAAGTGTCCCGCAATTCTTCTGGCCACCGACAGCATCTCTTGCACGCCTCTGTCGTTTTTTAAAAAATTCTGCACCACCAAATTCAAGGTATGTGCAAAACATGGGACGTGCTGGAATTTGCCCATATTTTTTTTTTTTAATAGAGTAATTTTTATTCCACATCATAATAAAGATACAGACATTTCAGTTTACACTGGGAAACATATTTGGAGTATCACAAAATTCTGAGTCAATCTCTGTTTACATTCAATTATTTTCCATTATAACGGTATACTTGTATGACTGACATTCCCCGCGTTGTTATTCCCGTGCGGTCATCCCGCATTATGCATAATATTGGATGTCTGTATACAGGTCTTGATTCACATACTTAACATTTTAGATATTTTCTCCCCACACTTTTTAGTGTGATTTCTCATCTAATGGGCCATACATAGCCCACAACCCCACTACCCCCAAACTAAACCCTCTATAACAAACTCAAGCCTAATCAAGCTAAGATATACATGGTGTGGTGTGGCAGTTGAATAGTTAACCAGCTACATTAAAGGGGAGACTCAGGGAGACAAAAAGCTCGGCCCGACGCCCTGGGGCCCAAACAACCCCTCCGCAGCGAGAGCCAATGCCTTCTAACTTTGAAGGGCAAGAGAGGAGTATGTGGAGGTGATCCAAGGAGACCATATCTTCTCGTATCTGGTGAGAGCATTATATTTCATATATACATAGCGTTCTTTTAATAGGGTATCGTTTACCAAATTTGTGAAAGCAAGTATCGTGGGGGGACGCGTGGCCATCCATGTCCGCGCGATGCACACTTTTGCAAGCGCGCACACACTACGGGCATACATGCCTTCCCATCGGGACCCAGAGTCAGAGTCGCCCACCCCCAAAATGCAAAATCTCGGAGTCAGTAATCCTCTCGCTATTCCCGTATGTTCCAGAATCGACCCGACCCCAGCCCAGAACACCTGCAGCATTGGGCATTCCCATATGAGGTGCCAGAATGTGCCTCCAGCAGCCCCGCACTTGGGGCAATCATCAGTACTATCAGACCTGAATCTGGCCAGCCTGCTCGGTGTCATGTATGATCTATGCAGAATGAAAAGCTGTATCTGCTGAAACCGCAGCGATTTAGTGACCTGGCTCGGGTTACCCAGAGCTCCTTCCCAGTCCTCCCCGTCCATGGGACCCAAGTCACACTCCCATTTTCCCCTAAGATTCGAGAGCGGGTCCGCATGTAGTGTTTGAAGAAGGTACGAGTAGGTGAAGGAGATCACCTTAACTCGACCCAGTGAAGTAAGAAATGTTTTTATGGGGAAAGGGGAGAGCGCCGGGGGGGAATCTCCGAATTGCGCCTGCAAGGCATGCCTGAGCTGTAAGAATCTGTACAAGTGAGAGTTTGGGAGTCCAAACTCCTCCTTCAGTTGCTGAAATGATTTCAATGTACCGTCATCGTATAACTGGGACAGCGAGACTATCGAATATGGAGCCCATACCTCCCTGCCCTCTAGGGACCTCAGTTCGTTAAGCAGTGTGGAGTGCCATAGGGGAGTATCCGGGTCGATACCTTCATACCCGAGCATGCCCCTTAATGCCAGCCATATCTTCATTGCCTGAAAGATGATAGGAGGTGAGAGTCTAGAAGGAATACCCCCCACCATGACCTGTGCCGGGGAGAGATCCGGGTAATAACACCGAAGGAACGCCCGGCCCAGCTCCGCCCCCTCCCTTCCTTGGAGCCACATACCGATATGCGATAATTGAGCAGCATAGTAGTACAGTTGGAAGTGGGGCAAGGCCAGGCCGCCGTCCCTTTTCTGTCTGGTGAGAGTGGTCCACTTTATTCTAGGTCTTTTGTTGGCCCATATCAAGGACGTCAGGACACTATTTAGTCTCCTGAAGAAGACTGGGAAGATGTATACTGGGGACTGCAATAGAACATATAGTAGTTTAGGCAGAACTACCATTTTAATGAGGCCGACCCTACCCGTCATTGTCAGTGGTAGTTTACACCAAGCTCTCGATTTGCGCACTATTGTTTGTACAAGAGGGTCAAGGTTTAGGGGCACAAAGTCTGCTGGGTTGTTAGTAATTAGAATCCCGAGGTACTTAAACTGGGTTGTCCAACCCAGCGGTAGGGCCATTTTCGGTACCTGAGGGGGGGGGACCTATAATGGGCATAATAACTGATTTAGACCAGTTTATGCGGAGTCCCGAGTACCCACCAAAGGTCTCGATGACCCGCAGTGCAGCGGGCATCTCCACCGCATAGTCTCGAAGGAACAATAGCAGGTCGTCCGCATAAAGGGCTATTTTATCAGTACAGGAACCCGTACCTATTCCCTCAATGTCCGGTTGCGACCTGATCAAGCAAGCGAGGGGCTCTATGGCTATGGCAAACAGGGCAGGAGAGAGGGGGCATCCCTGTCTGGTGCCCCGTGTCAAAGGGAAGGAGGAGGAAATATAGCCGTTTACCAGGGCCCTGGCTCGTGGATTCTGATATAGCAGTTTAATCCATTTAATAAAGTTTGGGCCAAAGCCCATGCTCCTCAGGACTCCCCACAGGTAAGGCCACTCGACGCTGTCGAACGCCTTGGCTGCATCCAAAGAGACCACAACCGCGTCCGAGGGGAAGTCTCGAGGAGCCTGCAAAATGGTGTATAGCCTGCGTAAGTTAATGGATGTGGATTTCCCAGGCATGAAGCCTGTTTGATCCGGGTGTATTATAGATTCAATCACTAGGTTGAGCCGGACCGCAAGAATTTTCGCCAAGATTTTGGCATCTGTGGGGATAAGGGATATCGGCCTGTAGGACTCCAGCAGCTTGGGGTCCTTACCAGGTTTGGGAAGCAGTATGAGAATCGCCTCGGACATTGAGGGAGGAAGGCTGTTAGCGGCAAACATTTCATCGTACGTGTTGAGCAGCTGAGGACCAAAGAACTTAATATATTGTTTATATAGTTCGGCGGGGATGCCGTCGCTACCCGGGGACTTACCACCAGGAGACGCCCCCACCGCCGACGTCACTTCCTCCAAGGTCAGAGGCGCCTCCAAGGCGTCCCTGGCCTCGGGGGAGAGTCTAGAAAGGGGAATATTTGTCAGGTACAGGTCTAATTCCTCCATGGTACATGTCAGTCGACTATCGTATACCTCCCTGAAGTAACCACGGAACATTTGTGCCATGTCAGGAGTGGCATCCACCAAGGAGCCGTCGGAGTCAATCAGCTGCGCTATTGTGGTCCCAGGTCGATCGTAATGCACTAAGTGGGCCAGCAAGCTACCTGGCCTGTCCGCCTGCATATAGATGTTAGTGGCCCTAAACAAAAGGGAACGTGCATTTTTGTCTGCGAGGTGAGCCAGCCAGGCCTCCTGAGCCACCAGCCAGCATGCCCTCAGCGCGGGGGTGCCCTCAGTCAGGTATCGCGTCTCCCGATCCCTACACTCTGTCTCAAGCTGTCTTTCCATTGCTCTACTAGCCACCTTGCAGGCAGCAATTTTGCCAATCAATGTGCCTCGCAAATGTGCTTTAAATGCATCCCAAACAACCGGGGCCGGGGCTGATCCCACATTAACCGCAAAAAATCCCTCCCATGTGGACACCAGATCCGGGCAGTCGCCCAGCTGGGCAAGCCAAGATGGGTGCAGCCGCCAATATGACTGTCCCCTCTGACATTCCCCATCTATTGAGAGCACCAGGGGCGAATGATCGGACACCCCCCGTGCTTCGTAATGAACACCCGTCACACCAGGCAGAAGCCCAGGTGAGACCAGGGCCAGGTCGATTCTGGAAAAAGAGCCATGTGTACCCGAGTAGCATGAGTATTGCCGAAGACCAGGATTCCTAATCCTCCAGACATCTACCCACTGCATACTATCTAGAAAATCTGCAAATTTAGATCCAGATGAGATTAAACCACCCCCCGTCCCTTGATCTCGAGGAGCCCTCCATCTGTCCAAAGAGGCATCCAACACAGCGTTGAAGTCCCCCAGGCAGATGACAGGGGTGTGGGGGGAGGTGGCAACAAATGAGGCGGCCTTTTGCAGGACATCATATGAAAAGGGGGGGGGGAACATACACAGACAATAGGAAAATATTACGTGAGAATAATTTACCTTCTATGAACACGTATCTACCATGTGGATCTGTATTTACCCTTATCATTTCGAACTGTACGGTCCTCTTAATCATTACCGACACCCCTCGGGAATAAGAGGAGTGCGAGGAATGCTATGCCCACCCAGGGCCGGTGGAAGGTTTCTCGGCACCCTAGGCAAAACTTAAGCCTACCCCCCTCCTTATTCATGTTACGTTACAGTAGTGGCTCTTATTGATGTTGCGTCACACAATAGTGCCTCTTATTCGCGTTACATCACACAGTAGTGCCCCTTAATCATGTTACATAATGCAGTAGTGCCCCTTAATCACGTTACATCACACAGTAGTGCCCCTTATTCACATTACACCACAGTAGAGCCCATTTACATTAAACCACACAGTAGAGTCAATTCACATCCTGCCACATAGTAGTACTCCTTATACACATTATGCCACACAGTAATAGTGCCCCATATAACACTATGGGGGTAATTCCAAGTTGATCGCAGCAGGATTTTTGATAGCAATTGGGCAAAACCATGTGCACTGCAGGGGAGGCAGATATAACATGTGCAGAGAGAGTTAGATTTGGGTGTGGTGTGTTCAATCTGCAATCTAATTTGCAGTGTAAAAATAAAGCAGCCAGTATTTACCCTGCACAGAAATAAAATAACCCACCCAAATCTAACTCTTTCTGCACATGTTATATCTGCCTCCCCTGCAGTGCACATGGTTTTGCACAGTTGCTATAAAAAAATCCTGCTGCGATCAACTTGGAATTACCCCCTATATGCCATAAAGTAATGCCCCCTATACATTATGCCACACAGTGATGCCCCCTATACATTATTCCACACAGTAATGCCACTTACATTATACCAGATAGTATGAGACGAAAATCACATTATAGCACACAGTATGAGCCGCAATTCACATTATACCACACGGTATGAGCTGAAATTCACATTATACCACAGTATGAGCCGAAATTCACATTATAGCACACGGTATGAGCCGAAATTCACATTATACCACACAGTATGAGCCGAAAATTCACATTATAGCACACAGTATGAACCGAAATTTACATTATACCACACAGTATGAACCGAAATTTACATTATACCACACAGTATGAGCCGAAATTTACATTATAGCACACAGTATGAGCCGAAATTCACATTATAGCACACTGAATGAGCCGAAATTCACATTATAGCAAACTGTATGAGCCGAAATTCACATTATACCACACAGTATGAGCCGAAATTCACATTATAGCACACAGAATGAGCCAAAATTCACATTATGCCACATGGAATGAGACGAAATTCAAGGAGAGTGACAGCAGGGAAATAGGGACAGGGAGAGTGAAATAGGGACAGGGAAAGTGACAGCAGGGACATAGGAACAGGGAGAGTGAAAGAGGGACAGGGAGAGTGACAGCAGGGAAATAGGGACAGGGAGAGTGAAAGAGGGACAGGGAAAGTGACAGCAGGGAAATAGGGGCAGGGAGAGTGAAAGAGGGACAGGGAAAGTGACAGCAGGGAAATAGGGGCAGGGAGAGTGAAAGAGGGACAGAGAAAGTGACAGCAGGGAAATAGGGGCAGGGAGAGAAAAAGGTAGCAGGGTAAGCAGTGGCGTAACTTCAGCTCAACTGCCCAGAGGCAAGAAAAATGTTGTGCCCACCCCCTTGCAAAAAATTATTTATGCTTTACTGACTCCTTGCCCTGTGTGAGCCATGCACCCCCCCCCCCCACACACACACACACACACACACACACACACACACACACACACTTCTCCTGTGTGAGTGATGTCACCCTCTTCCTCCTTTTCTGAGCCATGTCCCCCTTCCTACTGTGTGAGACACAGAGACAGAGAGGGGGAGAGAGACTGGGAAAGAAAGAAAGAGACGAGGGAGAGACATGGAGAGAGAGACAGAGATAAGGAGAGAGAGAAGTGAGGCAGAGAGGGAGAGAGAAGCAGAGACAGAGATGAGGGAGAGAGGCGAGGGACAGAGGAAGAGGAGGGAGGGGGAGAGAGACAAGGGAGGGAGATGAGAGAGAGATGGACGATAAAGAGAGAGAGAGAGAGAGAGAGACAGAGAGAGACAGATGGAGAGACAGACAGAGAGAGTTGAGGGAGGTACAGAGACGAGGGAGAGACAGAGATGGGGAGAGAGACAGAAAGATAGATGCAGAGACAGGGAGAGAGAGATGCAGAGACAGGGAGAGAGAGATGCAGAGACAGGGACTGATACAGGGAGAAGGAGAGAGATGGGAGAGACGAGGGAGAGAGACAGATGGAGAGAAAGAGACATGGGAGAAAGACAGGGAGAGGGAGAGAGAGCGAGATGGAGAGAAAGAGAGACGCGAGAGAGAGACAGGGAGAGACAAAGGAGAGAGACAGATGGAGAGAAAGAGACGTGGGAGAAAGACAGGGAGAGGGAGATAGAGATGGGACACAGAAAGGGAAAGGGAGAGAGAAAGGGAGAGAGAGCGATATGGAGAGAAAGAGACGCGAGAGAGAGACAGGGAGAGGGACACACAGATGGGGAGAGAGAGAAGCCAGGAAGAGAGGTGGAAAGGGAGATAGACAGGGACACAGACAGGGAAAGGGAAATAGAGACAGGGGGAGAGAGACGAGGGAGACAGACAGGAAGAGACAGATGGGGAGAGAGAGAAGCGAGGGAAAGGGGGAGAGAGTGAGAGGGAGAGAGACGCAGACAGGGAGAGAGAGAGACACAGGGAGATTAGAGACAGAGGGAGAGAGATGCAGAGAGGGAGACAGGGAGAGAGACACACACAGGGAGATTAGAGACAGAGGGAGAGAGACGCAGAGACAGGGAGACAGGGAGAGAGAGACACACAGGGAGATTAGAGACAGAGGGAGAGAGACGCAGAGACAGGGAGACAGAGCCGGGAGAAAGAGAGAGACAGGGAGAAAGAGGGAACAGCACAGGGTGAGGTGCATGGAACCTTTGCCGCTCTGCGGGACTCTGGGTGATGAAGACGGGCACCAAGGGTGCCACACACTGGCGCTCCTCCTTATGTGACCGGGTGGCTGTGATCTCACCTCTAGAGTTTCCTGCACAAGAGCCGCAAACTTTCTGCACAGTCCACACTTACCCTCCCTCCTTGTCTGCCATGGTGCTCGCTGGTAGCTGCGTTGCGGCGCTTCTTCCGGCCTCGCTGTCCGGACGATGTACCCCTCTCTCAGTCAGGGGGCTGGTCGTGGGGGCAGCTCCTCCCCGTGTCCATGGTCTTCGCTCTGCTCCTCCCGCTAATGTTCCCTGCCTCCCCATGTCTCGCTTATTCCGCAGCCCTCTCAGCTCTCAGGAAGCCACTGAACGGCAGTGAGTGGGTCCTTTTATGTGTCCCCATCCGAGAGGGGGTCTTTTAGTGACCCCTTTGCCCTGCTGTGGTTGGTGGCACAGTGGGTCCTATGACCGCGGTGCTACTATTTCAAATCTGTCGCGGACTGGCAGCCAAGCAGGAGCGGTCCGCTGCAGATTTGAAATAGTAGCGCCGTGGTCAGGAGCGAGAGCTCGGTGCGGCAGGGGTCTTCAGACACAGTGCTTGAAGAAGTCTTCTACATCTACATGGATAGTGAAACTGGTAGCCCATGGGGTCCCATATTCTGTCCTTGAGCATATATATATATATATATACACATATGTGTGTATATATATATATATATATACACACACATATATATAGAACATATATATATATATATATAGAACATATATATATATATATAGAACATATATATATATATATATATATACACACACACACACATATATATATACACATATATATACATATACATATACGTATATATATATATATATATATATATACATTGTAACACTGTAGGGGTGCAAGGCGCCTTTTCCTGGGGAATATGGCCGCACGCAGCAGCTGAGGAACAACACAAGTCCAGTTTCTGGTACAACTGACCCCGGCCAGTTTTATTGAAACAGAAAATAAAACAAACCCCAAAATAAAAATACCTTGCCTGTCCGGCACTAACTAAACATAAGATATTCCTAACTGTCACTAAACAAAACACAGAGTTCTTCAGTACATACTGTATAGCTTACTTGCATCAGAAAGCGTGTCTCTCACACACAGATCCTGCAGCCTTCCCAGGCAGTCTCCCCATACTAATCAGGTTAGAAGCACTATAACACTCTTACACAGCTGAAACCCTGATTAGCCCTCTGTGAGGCCAAAGACCCGAACTGGGCCCAATGTCTAGAACTCGCCTTATCTCTCTCTCAGAGCCTTTACCCAGCTTTTACAGCAAACTGAAAAGGTTCAGACAAAACAAAAAGCATTTTTCCTAGAAGTTAACATTTTCTAAAACATGTAAGACAAGAACCTGGGACAAATATACCTGCCCTCAAACACTATCCCAGTGTTCTTGTCACATATCCCCCTCCCCTGTTTCGACCTAGGGGCCGGAACACTTGTAGCCCCCAAACAGAAGATGCGAGACAATGCATCTGCGTTGGCCAATTGTGTTCCCGGTCTATGTTCGACAGTAAACTTAAAGTCCTGCAACGCTAGAAACCATCTAGTTACACGAGCATTCTTGCCTCTATTTACATACATCCATTTTAAAGGGGCATGGTCTGTCACTAGTCTGAATTGTCTACCCAAGAGGTAATATCTCAAGGTATCTAGTGCCCACTTAATGGCCAAAGCCTCCTTTTCCACAATGGCATACCTTTTTTCATGCTCATTGAGTTTCCTACTCAAATAAATGATAGGGTGTTCGTCCCCATCTCTGGTTTGGGACAGCACAGCACCTATCCCTACCTCTGAGGCATCTGTCTGTACCACAAATTCTTTTGAAAAATCTGGTGTTATCAACACCGGTTGTGAACACAAAGCCACTTTTAACGCTTGGAACGCCTTTTCTGCATCAGGGTTCCATTTCACCACATTTGACTGCTTCCCTTTGGTAAGGTCTGACAACGGCACCGCTGTGGTCGCAAAATTAGGAATAAACCGTCTATAGTACCCAGTAATTCCCAAAAAAGCCCTTACCTGTTTTTTATTCACTGGACGAGGCCAGTTTTGAATAGCATCAACTTTATTCAATTGGGGCCTAATCAGACTTCTGCCTATGGTGAAGCCCAAGTATTTGACCTCCTCCATTGCGAGGCAGCACTTCTTTGGGTTAGCAGTTAACCCTGCCTCTCTGATTGAGTCCAGTACTGCTTGTACTTTAACCAAATGGGACCCCCAGTCTGTACTGTGAATTACCACATCATCCAAATAGGCAGCTGCATATTTTCTATGGGGCCTCAAAATTTTATCCATCGCCCGTTGAAAGGTTGCTGGAGCCCCATGCAACCCAAAGGGTAACATCTTATACTGGTACAGCCCCTCCGGAACCGAAAAGGCTGTTTTTTCTTTGGCGCTATCAGATAAAGGTATTTGCCAGTAACCTTTGGTCAGGTCCAATGTGGTGAGAAACCTGGCTGTTCCCAGCCTTTCTACAAGCTCATCCACACGGGGCATGGGGTATGCGTCAAACTTGGACACCTCATTTAACTTACGAAAGTCATTACAGAAGCGTATGCTACCGTCGGGCTTCGGGATGAGCACTATGGGACTGGACCACTCACTGTTAGACTCCTCTATGACTCCCAGTTCTAACATGGTTTTAACTTCCTTAGAAATAGCTTCTCGCTGAGCTTCAGGAATCCTATATGGCTTTAAATGAACCCTGACCCCTGGTTCTGTGACAATGTTATGTTTTATTATGGTCGTTCGGCCAGGCAGCTCTGAAAATACCTCCCTATTTTGGATGAGAAATTCTTTAACCTGATTGTTCTGATCAGCTGATAATGTCTCTGACACCTTCACTGCGGGAAGCAACCGGGGTGAAGACACCGAAGGGCAAGGCTCCGCTGACAGAGACAACCTATCTTTCCAGGGTTTGATTAAGTTAACATGGTAGATCTGTTCGGGTTTTCTCTTTCCCGGCTGGTATACTTTGTAATTAACCTCATTCACTTTTTCCCTAATCTCAAATGGACCCTGCCATTTAGCTAGGAATTTGCTTTCCACAGTGGGTACCAAAACAAGAACTCTATCGCCAGGAGCAAATTCCCGTATCTTGGCACTCCGGTTATAGACCCTCTGTTGAGCACTTTGGGCCTGTTCCATGTGCTCTCTGACAACAGGTACCACGGCTGCAATCCTATCCTGCATTTGTGTTACATGCTCAATAACGCTTCTATAAGGAGTGGGCTGTCCTTCCCACGTCTCTTTGGCAATATCCAACAGCCCTCTGGGGTGTCTACCATACAACAAATCAAATGGAGAAAACCCCGTAGAGGACTGAGGAACTTCTCTGATGGCCATTAACAAGTAGGGCAACAAACAATCCCAGTTTTTCCCATCTCTCTCAACAACCTTTTTTAACATACTTTTTAATGTTTTATTAAACCTTTCCACCAACCCGTCAGTTTGGGGATGGTAGATGGACGTCCTGAGGTGAGTGACCTTAAATAACTTGCACAACTCTTTCATGATCCTTGACATAAATGGAGTACCTTGGTCAGTCAAAATTTCTTTTGGTATTCCCACTCTACTAAATACCTGCACCAGCTCCCTAGCTATCGCCTTGGTTGTGATAGTGCGTAAAGGGACAGCCTCAGGATATCGAGTGGCATAGTCCATAATTACCAGGATATACTGATGGCCCCGAGCAGACTTTAACAAGGGCCCCACGAGATCCATGGCTATTCTGTCAAACGGGACCTCTATAATAGGCATGGGAACTAGTGGGCTCCTGAAATGGGGTCTAGGGGCATGATACTGGCATTCAGGACAGGAAGAACAATATTCAGACACTTCTTTATAAACCCCTGGCCAAAAGAACCTTTGTAAAACTCTTTCAGTGGTTTTTTCTGCCCCTAAATGTCCTGCGGTAACGTGACTATGAGCTAAATCTAGTACCGTTCTCCGATAAGGCTGGGGAACTACCAGCTGTTCCACCACATCCTCACCCCTTTTGACAATGTGGTACAAGAGCTCATTACAGATGGCCATGTGGGGATACGTAACCCTGTCACCTGGTACCACAGGTTCCCCATTAACAATCTTAACATTCTCTCTAGCCTTTATTAAGGTAGGATCCTTTAACTGTTCAGACGCAAACAGATCCTTCTTTACCTCCAGGTCAGGCACGCTTTCAGTTCTAACTACTATGTCTCTGTTCCCGGCAAGAGGGTCCTCACTGGACTCCCCATCTGTCACTTCCCCAGCCAAACTAGCAAAAGGCAAAGGGCCAGAAAGTTCCGAAGACCCACGTACATCCATAAAATCACCGGTATTATCAACTGGCTTTTTACTTCTCACATCTGTTGATAACCGTGATTCCCACAGTTTCCAAAAATGAGGAAAATCCCTCCCTATTATGGCCTCATGCACCAAGGTAGGGACCAGTCCCACTTTAACCATTGCTGACCCACAACAAGTTTCTATATTCACCTCAGCAGTGGCATAATGTTGGGTATCCCCATGTATGCAAGTTACCCCAATAGGTATTTGCTGGACCTTTAAGGGGTTCACTAACCCAGCTTTCACGAGGGTAACTAAACTTCCTGAATCTAGCAAGGCCTCTACCCGGTTACCCTCTAAGAACACATCACACATTTGTTTTTCCAGCTCAGGTGAAGGTACCACAGTACAGGCTAACCTAGCAAAGAAAGACATTCTGCGACATTCAAAGGCAGCATCACATTGCATGGGTTCTTGCGTGACTGGGCAATTGGCAATAACATGACCTGGCATACCACACCTAAAACATTTAACCACACGATTATCAACCCGTTTGGGCAGCATAGACCGTTCTAGCCCCATTAGCCTGTCTCCAGGGCCAGTGTTTACAGTCTCTCCAGCCTTGCGTTCTCTTAACCGCCCAGCAACGTTTTCCCACGGAACAGTCTTACCAGTCTTTACTGAAGGGCGCTGTCGAGGATCTATGGGTTGCTGGGTGGTCATCAGTAGTTCCTCTGCTGCCAAATACCTCTCTACCATGTCCACTAATTGGTCAGCAGTACCCGGGTTTCCATGGCTCACCCACTTGCGCAGGACCATGGGCAAAGATCTCAAGTAGCGGTCCATGACGACTCTTTCCACCATCTGGGGACCAGTTAATGTCTCTGGCTGTAGCCATTTTTTTGTTAGCTAAATAAGGTCGTGCATCTGGGAGCGCGGAGGCTTCTCCATGGCGTACAGCCAATGGTGCACCCGTTGTGCTCGTACTGACAGCGTGACTCCCAGGCGGGTCAGGATCTCAGTCTTTAGTTTATCATAGTCCCGAGCCTCAGCAGGGCTTAAATCAAAGTAAGCTTTTTGGGGCTCACCTGACAGGAAAGGTGCCAGCAGACTGGCCCACTGTGCTTTCGGCCAGTTCTCACGCTCGGCAGTCCTTTCAAACGTGGTCAGATAGGCCTCCACATCATCAGCCTCTGTCATTTTCTGCAGGAAGTGACTGGCCCGTATAGAACTAGAGCTGGTTGGAGCACTGACGGCCACATCTCCAACCCGAGCTGCAAGTCTCTGCACCACTTCTGCTAAGGCCTCTCTATCCTGACGCTGTTGCCTGTAAAGTTCATCAACAACTGCCTGCTGTTGTCTCTTATTTTCCTCCATTGCCACCTGCTGCTGTCTTATATTTTCCTCCATTGCCACCTGCTGCTGTCTGTTGGCCTCCTGCTGTAGTCTCCAATTTTCCTCCATTGCCACCTGCTGTTGTCTCCTATTTTCTTCCATTGCCACCTGCTGCTGTCGGTTGGCCTCCTGCTGAGCCGCTGTAGCTTGCAGCAAGGCTTTAAGCAGATCCTCCATGTCGACAGATTTTTCAGGCGGCTTTGTAGCTGGTTTCACCCAGGACATATATCAAACCCTCAGGGGTGAGTCTCAGTAACTTCACACTGGGCTGTATCTGCATAAACCACCGTTTTCTGCAGGCCTCACAAAGCTGCTGCTTTCACTTATGCGCAGAACGGTGTGCTCGCATTCTCCACCAAGTTGTAACACTGTAGGGGTGCAAGGCGCCTTTTCCTGGGGAATATGGCCGCACGCAGCAGCTGAGGAACAACACAAGTCCAGTTTCTGGTACAACTGACCCCGGCCAGTTTTATTGAAACAGAAAATAAAACAAACCCCAAAATAAAAATACCTTGCCTGTCCGGCACTAACTAAACATAAGATATTCCTAACTGTCACTAAACAAAACACAGAGTTCTTCAGTACATACTGTATAGCTTACTTGCATCAGAAAGCGTGTCTCTCACACACAGATCCTGCAGCCTTCCCAGGCAGTCTCCCCATACTAATCAGGTTAGAAGCACTATAACACTCTTACACAGCTGAAACCCTGATTAGCCCTCTGTGAGGCCAAAGACCCGAACTGGGCCCAATGTCTAGAACTCGCCTTATCTCTCTCTCAGAGCCTTTACCCAGCTTTTACAGCAAACTGAAAAGGTTCAGACAAAACAAAAAGCATTTTTCCTAGAAGTTAACATTTTCTAAAACATGTAAGACAAGAACCTGGGACAAATATACCTGCCCTCAAACACTATCCCAGTGTTCTTGTCACAACATATATACATACACATACTATTGCTGACTGGCTGGGACTGTTCATCATACTGTATATGCGGTATAGAGCCGGCCAGGGTCAGGTAACTACAGGGGTTCCAAGAGCAGGAGGGCGGCCAACAATTGGTGTCAAACAGCGACGGCTGAAGGGCAGCAATCGGACCTCCCTGCCTATGGCTGCAGGGGGAGGAAGGAGACAATGATGCTGCTTCCTGTCCGTATTTAGGACACAGCAGCATCGCGCTGCTGCTCCTGCTTGTTGCCGGGGTCCACCGTCCATCAGCAGAGGGGGCGCGGCAGACACAGCTCACACTGGCCGGGGATAACTGATTGTGGCGGCTGCGGCTGGTCAGACCCGCACTGCGGCCGCCGCTAGCCGTCCCTGCACATGATTTTTCGGTAAAACGAATTCAGGAGGCATGTGCCGCCCTCCAGTGGCCGGCGCTCATAGGCAGCTGCCTAAAGCTGCCTAATGGTAGCGCCGGCCCTGTGCCCACCCCACCCAAGGCCTGCGGAGCGACAACAGCCTGTTTCCCTCCAAATGAGTTTCACTTAGGCAAATGATATCCGGGCCATATTTCTTGATCATTTTAAATACTAAGGATCGCTTTACTTTGTTGTTGATGCCCCGGACATTCCACGCCAAGATTTTTAAGGGAGGCATGTCGGCCAAGTCATCAACAGGAATACAGCGCTCCAATCAACCCCCCACCCACCCCGCCCTCCACTCAGGTAATCGTGTCTCTCGCTGGCCCCGGACCCCGAACCAAACCCCTGAAAACCATGCGAATCTACCACACCCTCCGAATAGCAAATATATAGGCTTCGTAAATACAAAACAAAAAACAGAAGAAAAACTGCTGAGGGGCCAACAACTGCCCCCAACCATCCCCCCACCCCGTATACCTCCCCGAACTGTGGCATACCCATATCCCTAACCGAACTCTAGCCCTGGAGATCCCAAAGCCTACGGCAACACTGTACTAGGCGTACAGATCAAACAACCCCAATACCTAAACCTTTGTACGTTTATACGTTTAGAACTCTTCTCAGCAAAGTCCAGAACCACTAAACGAGAGGGAGCTCCCTGGACTTATACTTGCAGAATGTAGGCCCATAAAAGGGAGGACGACCCGATGTCAGTCTGGATCCAGCTGGCGGGCCCCCGGAGCATATCTGTCCAGCCAGGATGCCGCTTCCCTGGGCGAGCCGAAGAATTTGGTCTCCCCATCTGCTATCACACGCAACCTAGATGGAAACAGCATCGAGTAGGATAGGTTCAGGTCACGAAGACGTCGCTTTATGGGAAGAAACTGAGCTCGATCTTTTTGAACGTCCGCTGCAAAGTCCGGAAATGCCGACACCCGGACTCCATTCCGGGTTAGAGGGCCCTTCACGCGTCCCAAGCGCAGGACAGAGTCCCGATCCTTATAGTGCAGGAATTTTGCTATAAAAGTTCGTGGTGGGGCGCCTGGGGGTAAAGGCCGGAAGGGCACGCGGTGAGCCCGTTCCACTGCAAACTGAGAGGTAAAGGATTCAGCACCGTATGCCTCTTTTAGCCAGGATTCCAAGAAATCTTCGGGGTGTGCCCCTTCTTCCTTTTCGGGGAGGCCCACAAACCGCACATTATTTCTGCGGAGTCTGCCCTCCATGTCCAGGAGTTTGGTTTGCAACGTTGCGACTTGTTGTGTGACTGCAGACACCGATCTCTGTAGATGGCCACTGAGGTCTTCCAGATTGGACACCCTTGTCTCGGTTTCGCCCACCCTCTCCCGCACTCGCTGGACATCCTGTCGTAGCAGAGATAGATCACACTGCACCTTCTCCATCTTGTCCGACAGACGCTGTTCACTAGCCGCTATGGCCTCCAGGACCTGCTGAATGGAATGAGCAGATGGCTGTGCGTTCCCCCCGGAGTCGGCCCCAGCCGATGGGTCCGCTCCGGCTGGGGGGGAGAGCTTAGGAGATGTCTGTGTCGACTGGGATGCAGGCTGTCGGGCAAACTTCTCCAGTTTAGCCGCGGCCGCACTCTGGCCGCCTTTCACCATCTTGTTAGGGCCCGGCACTATTTGAGAGTCCCAATATTCAGTGTCAAAAAATATATATCAGTGGGCAGTAGGTGCAATATCAACAGCACTCCAGACCCTGAGGTATCCAGCCTTTATGTTGAAGGGAGAAGGGGGACCAGGGGGGTCCAATGGTATAGATAAATATGTCCAGCGTGTGGTTTTATATAGGCAATATGCAGGGCAGCTGGGACAAAGTCCAGACCTCCAACCCAGTACACACTGTACCTTGTTGTGAGTAGTTGTATAGGGAGCTGCAGGTAAAATGGCCGCCCAGCTCTCAGATCTCTCCCCCCTCTCTCACTGCACCAGCCTTCAGGGGTATATGATATTTTGTTTGTGGAGCCCTGGGGGTGCAGGAGTGTGATGCCGCTCTCCCTCTGTGCCGCTGTGGTCGTTCCGGGCGCTCGATCTTGTGCGCGCGCGCACGCGCCCGACGGAGCTCCAAACTTGAGGCCGGGGACTGAGCTGCGGCCTATGCCCGGATTCCGGGCGGCCGCCGACGCGAGCAGGGAGCGCTCGTACGGATCCACGCTGCGCCCACCGCCTTCCCAGTACCTTCATGCAGGAGAGGAGACTGGAGGAGACCAGAAACAGAGCCCCAGGATTTTGACAGGATTTATTTTCCAGGGAGCTCCTCGGTTCTGCTACCTAGTCTCTTGCCGCCGTGGCCACGCCCCGAATTTGCCCATATTTAATGCACACACAATATTGCTGGCGTTGTCCGATGCCACAAATCCACAGGAGAGTCCAATTGGGGTAAGCCATTCCGTGATGATCTTCCTCAGTTGCCGTAAGAGGTTTTCAGCTGTGTGCGTATTCTGGAAACCGGTGATACAAAGCGTAGCCTGCCTAGGAAAGAGTTGGCGTTTGCGAGATGCTGCTACTGGTGCCGCCGCTGCTGTTCTTGCGGCGGGAGTCCATACATCTACCCAGTGGGCTGTCACAGTCATATAGTCCTGACCCTGCCCTGCTCCACTTGTCCACATGTCCGTGGTTAAGTGGACATTGGGTACAACTGCATTTTTTAGGACACTGGTGAGTCTTTTTCTGACGTCCGTGTACATTCTCGGTATCGCCTGCCTAGAGAAGTGGAACCTAGATGGTATTTGGTAACGGGGGCACACTGCCTCAAGAAATTGTCTAGTTCCCTGTGAACTAACGGCGGATACCGGACGCACGTCTAACACCAACATAGTTGTCAAGGCCTCAGTTATCCGCTTTGCAACAGGATGACTGCTGTGATATTTCATCTTCCTCGCAAAGGACTGTTGGACAGTCAATTGCTTGGTGGAAGTAGTAAAAGTGGGCTTACGACTTCCCCTCTGGGATGACCATCGACTCCCAGCAGCAACAACAGCAGCGCCAGCAGCAGTAGGCGTTACACGCAAGGATGCATCGGAGGAATCCCAGGCAGGAGAGGACTCGTCAGAATTGCCAGTGACATGGCATGCAGGACTATTGGCATTCCTGGGGAAGGAGGAAATTGACACTGAGGGAGTTGGTGGGGTGGTTTGCGTGAGCTTGGTTACAAGAGGAAGGGATTTACTGGTCAGTGGACTGCTTCCGCTGTCGCCCAAAGTTTTTGAACTTGTCACTGACTTATTATGAATGCGCTGCAGGTGACGTATAAGGGAGGATGTTCCGAGGTGGTTAACGTCCTTACCCCTACTTATTACAGCTTGACAAAGGCAACACACGGCTTGACAAATGTTGTCCGCATTTCTGGTGAAATACTTCCACACCGAAGAGCTGATCTTTTTGGTATTTTCACCAGGCATGTCAACGGCCCTATTCCTCCCACGGACAAGAGGTGTCTCCCCGGGTGCCTGACTTAAACAAACCACCTCACCATCAGAATCCTCCTTGTCAATTTCCTCCCCAGCGCCAGCAACACCCATATCCTCCTCATCCTGGTGTACTTCAACACTGACATCTTCAATCTGACTATCAGGAACTGGACTGCGGGTGCTCCTTCCAGCACTTGCAGGGGGCGTGCAAATGGTGGAAGGCGCATGCTCTTCACGTCCAGTGTTGGGAAGGTCAGGCATCGCAACCGACACAATTGGACTCTCCTTGTGGATTTGGGATTTCGAAGAACGCACAGTTCTTTGCGGTGCTTTTGCCAGCTTGAGTCTTTTCAGTTTTCTAGCGAGAGGCTGAGTGCTTCCATCCTCATGTGAAGCTGAACCACTAGCCATGAACATAGGCCAGGGCCTCAGCCGTTCCTTGCCACTCCGTGTGGTAAATGGCATATTGGCAAGTTTACGCTTCTCCTCCAACAATTTTATTTTAGATTTTGGAGTCCTTTTTTTACTGATATTTGGTGTTTTGGATTTTACATGCTCTGTACTATGACATTGGGCATCGGCCTTGGCAGACGACGTTGCTGGCATTTCATCGTCTCGGCCATGACTAGTGGCAGCAGCTTCAGCACGAGGTGGAAGTGGATCTTGATCTTTCCCTAATTTTGGAACCTCAACATTTTTGTTCTCCATATTTTAATAGGCACAACTAAAAGGCACCTCAGGTAAACAATGGAGATGGATGGATACTAGTATACTTATGGATGGACGAGCGACTGCCGACACAGAGGTAGCTACAGCCGTGGACTACCGTACTGTGTCTGCTGCTAATATAGACTGGATGATAATGAGATGAAATCAATATATATATATATAATATCACTAGTACTGCAGCCGGACAGGTATATATATTTATTATGTAATGACTGATGACGGACCTGCTGGACACTGTCAGCTCAGTAGCATCGCAGACTGCTACAGTAAGCTACTATAGTAGTATGTATAAAGAAGAAGAAAGAAAAAAAAAAAACACGGGTAGGTGGTATACAATTATGGATGGACCAGCAACTGCCGACACAGAGGTAGCTACAGCCGTGGACTACCGTACTGTGTCTGCTGCTAATATAGACTGGATGATAATGAGATGAAATCAATATATATATATATAATATCACTAGTACTGCAGCCGGAAAGGTATATATATTTATTATGTAATGACTGATGACGGACCTGCTGGACACTGTCAGCTCAGCAGCACCGCAGACTGCTACAGTAAGCTACTATAGTAGTATGTATAAAGAAGAAGAAAGAAAAAAAAAAAAAACACGGGTAGGTGGTATACAATTATGGATGGACCAGCGACTGCCGACACAGAGGTAGCTACAGCCGTGGACTACCGTACTGTGTCTGCTGCTAATATAGACTGGATGATAATGAGATGAAATCAATATATATATATATATATAATATCACTAGTACTGCAGCCGGACAGGTATATATATTTATTATGTAATGACTGATGACGGACCTGCTGGACACTGTCAGCTCAGCAGCACCGCAGACTGCTACAGTAAGCTACTATAGTAGTATGTATAAAGAATAAAGAAAAAAAAAACCACGGGTAGGTGGTATACAATTATGGATGGACCAGCGACTGCCGACACAGAGGTAGCTACAGCCGTGGACTACCGTACTGTGTCTGCTGCTAATATAGACTGGATGATAATGAGATGAAATCAATATATATATATATATATATAATATCACTAGTACTGCAGCCGGACAGGTATATATATTTATTATGTAATGACTGATGACGGACCTGCTGGACACAGTCAGCTCAGCAGCACCACAGACTGCTACAGTAAGCTACTATAGTAGTATGTATAAAGAAGAAAGAAAAAAAAAAACACGGGTAGGTGGTATACAATATTATATATATATTATATACAATTATATATATATATATATATATATATATATATATTAAACTGGTGGTGACTGGTGGTCAGGTCACTGGTCACACTATCAGCAACTTGCAAGTAGTACTCCTAAGCAGACAATCACAATATATATTATACTGGTGGTCAGTGTGGTCACAATGGCAGTGTGGCACTCTGGCAGCAAAAGTGTGCACTGTACGTTATATGTACTCCTGAGTCCTGCTCTCAGACTCTAACTGCTCCCCACTGTCAGTGTCTCCCCCACAAGTCAGATAATATACAGTCACACTATCTATCACTTCAGCAAGTAACTAGTACTCCTCCTAATGCTCCCCAAAATTACTACTGTGTCTCTCTCTACTGTCTCACTCTCTTCTCTATAAACGGAGAGGACGCCAGCCACGTCCTCTCCCTATGAATCTCAATGCACGTGTGAAAATGGCGGCGACGCGCGGCTCCTTATATAGAATCCGAGTCTCGCGATAGAATCCGAGCCTCGCGAGAATCCGACAGCGGGATGATGACGTTCGGGCGCGCTCGGGTTAACCGAGCAAGGCGGGAAGATCCGAGTCGCTCGGCCCCGTGTAAAAAAACATGAAGTTCGGGCGGGTTCGGATTCCGAGGAACCGAACCCGCTCATCCCTAAGAAACATAGAATGTGACGGCAGATAAGAACCACTTGGACCATCTAGTCTGCCCCTTTTTTTTACCATTTTTTTTTTTTATCTATAACCGTATTTGATCTTTATTTCTGTGTAGGGATATCCTTATGTCTTTCCCATGCATGTTTAAATTGCCGACTGTCTTAGCCTCTACCACCTCTGATGGGAGGCTATTCCACTTGTCCACTACCCTTTCTGTGAAGTAATTTTTCCTCAAATTTCCCCTGAACCTCCCCCCCCCCCCTTCAGTCTCAGTGCATGTCCTCGTGTCCTATTGCTTCTCTTCATATTGAGAATGTTTCCCCTCCTGAATTAGGCCCACTATACACTGGACATCCGCCCGAGGTTCATACACACTGCATTTTCCAAACGATCCCAATACGACGTGAACAACATGGCTTGTGCAGCACAGGATATATCTGGAGCCGATTCTATGTGATCTGTACTGACTGTCGGGCCCTGGTGCTGTATAGACACTAAACCAGTGGTACCCAAACATTTTTAAATCACGGTGCCCTACAGTGTCAGAATTTTTTTCAGGGCACCCCAAGGCCAACAGTTTCTTATTGGGAAATGTTGAAAGAAATATAAAATTAGGTAAATTGTGTTAATATATCATCCTTAGGCTCAGTTGTGTGGTGAGGGACAGGATTCACTTCTGTTTGTCCAGATATTTTATGGTTTGCAGCCACCAGCATTTGTCTTGTCTATTATTTTGACCATAAATAATTTGAATTGCCCCTAGACCACCAATCCAAGGCACCCCTGCACATGCACCGAGGCATCCCAGGATGCCTAGGCACACAGCTTGGGAACCAATGCACTAAACAATTATTGGGCCAACGACCCAATATGTGTCAGGTCGGGCTGAAAGTTGTATAGTGTGTACCTAGCTTAGGGGGTCATTCCGACCCGATCGCACGCTACACTTCTTCGCAGCTGTGCGAATGGGTCGGAACTGCACATGCGCAGCGGCCGCATAGCACAGGCGCGTCGTCGCCGGGCAGCGATGCCGTGTACGAAGAAAGCGGTCGCATCGGCGACCGCGAGAAGATTGACAGGAGGAAGGCGCTCCGGGGCGTCAACTGACCATTTTCCGGGAGTGGTTCGGCGAACGCAGGCGTGTCCAGACGTTTGGAGGGTGGATGTCTGACGTCAATTCCGGGACCTGCGTCGCTGAAATCATCGCACCAGGTAAGTATGTCTAGGGCTGGTCTTGTTTTACACAAAACTTTTTTAGCATAGCAGGACTGCACAAGCGATCGCAGCCTTGCTATACTAAAATACACTCCGCCATAGGTGACGTCTAGTTGATCGCACGAGCAGCAAAATGTTGCTATGTGCGATCAGGGGCGGATTGGGATCAAAAACCAGCCCGGGAAATTTATGGAAGCAGCCCTAATAGGGGTGGGGTCTGTTGAGGGGGTGGAGTCTGTCAAGTGGGCAGGGTTACTGCTCAGAAGGCCTGGCTACATGGAGGAATCGGAAGTGTGCACCGCAGGCATGCAGTTTTTTAGGGGCGTGGCTTCATTGGGAAGGGGCGTGGCCACATAACAGTGCTAATTTACATTACACTACACAGTAGTGCCGCTTATACACATTGCACCAGGTAGAACCTCCTATACACACTGCGCCAGGTAGAGCACGGTATACACTTTGCGCCAGGCAGAGCACATTATACACATTGCAGCAAGCAAAGCACATTATACACTTTGCGCCAGGTAGAGCACGTTATACACATTGCACCAGGTAAAGCACATTATACACTTTGCGCCAGGCAGAGCACATTATACACATTGTACCAGGTTAAGCACATTATACACTTTGCGCCAGGCAGAGCACATTATACACATTGCACCAGGTAAAGCACATTATACACTTTGCGCCAGGCAGAGCACATTATACATACTGCACCAGGTAAAGCACATTATACACATTGCGCCAGGTAAAGCACATTATACACATTGCGCCAGGTAAAGCACATTATACACATTGCACCAGGCAGAGCACGTTATACACAATGCACCAGGTAAAGCACATTATACACATTGCACCAGGTAGAGCACGTTATACACATTGCACCAGACAGAGCACGTTATACACAATGCACCAGGTAAAGCACATTATACACATTGCACCAGGTAAAGCACGTTATACATATTGCACCAGGCAGAGCACGTTATACACAATGCACCAGGTAAAGCACATTATACACATGGGTGGGCATTCCGAGTTGTTCGCTCGCTAGCTGCTTTTAGCAGCATTGCACACGCTAAGCCGCCGCCCTCTGGGAGTGTATCTTAGCTTAGCAGAATTGCGAACGAAAGATTCGCAAAATTGCGAATAGAAATTTCTTAGCAGTTTCTGAGTAGCTCGAGACTTACTCTGCCACTGCGATCAGTTCAGTCAGTTTCGTTCCTGGTTTGACGTCACAAACACACCCAGCGTTCGCCCAGGCACTCCTCTGTTTCTCCAGCCACTCCCGCGTTTTTCCCAGAAACGGCAGCGTTTTTTCACACACACCCATAAAACGCCCAGTTTCCGCCCAGAAACACCCACTTCCTGTCAATCACACTCCGATCACCAGAACGAAGAAAAAACCTCGTAAAGCCGTGAGTAAAATACCTAACTTTTGAGTAAAATAACTAAGCGCATGCGCTCTGCGAACATTGCGCATGCGCAGTAAGCGACTAATCGCAATATAGAGAAAATCGGCAACAAGCGAACAACTCGGAATGAGGGCCATTGCACCAGGTAAAGCACATTATACACATTGCACCAGGTAAAGCACGTTATACATATTGCACCAGGCAGAGCACGTTATACACAATGCACCAGGTAAAGCACATTATACACATTGCACCAGGTAAAGCACATTATACACATTGCACAGGTAAAGCACGTTATACCAAAGAACCAAAAAATGACTGTTTTGCGCTAAAATACTAAATGGTGCATATATGAATGAAAACTCCTGTATAATATATAACCACCTGATTTATTTATTCAATAAAAAAAATATAGATAAAAAGATTGGGTAACGTTCTGCTTTTACTATATAGAATTCATGTGTACAAGTCATCAAATACTTTTCCTAATTGCTATAACAATGGAAAACACCTGATATATATTACCACATGTAGTATGAATACTTATGAGCCGTGATCGCGGCTGGCGGCGGCGGGCAGCCAATGAGGGGACACCGGACCGGCCAAACGGAATCCGGTCCGGCGTCCCGGCACACCAATCCGCCCCTGCGTGCGATCAACTTGGAATGACCCCCTTCATTCATTGGAATTCTGTATTCCTAGGACCTCTGCTGGCTCAGTAGGAATATTGCAGTTATCTGTGTACTTTACTTCCTCAAGATATGCAACATACTGTAAGCAAAGCAGCTTTCATCAGACAGAAAACATTTACTTAACCACTTAAGTGACGATTTCCCCCCCAAAAAAACTGCTCAAAAATTGTTCGGGTTTTTTATGAGTGAATTAGGTGAAGAATATGAATTTAACCCTATCCAAAATTATTTTAGTTAAAAAAAGAAATTTGTTTTTCTCTTACGTCCAAGAGGATGCTGGGGTCCATATTACTACCATGGAGTATAGACGGGTCCACCAGGAGCCATTGGCACATTAAGAGTTTGAGAGTGTGGGCTGGCTCCTCCCTCTATGCCTCTCCTACCAGACTCAGTTTAGAAAATGTGCCCGGAGGAGCCGGTCACAGCTAGGGGAGCTCTACAGAGCTTCTTTAGTAAAGTTTAGTTTTAGATTTTATTATTTTACAGGGAGGCTGCTGGCAACAGCCTCCCTGCATCGAGGGACTGAGGGGAGAAGCAGTGTCCGCCCTGCGGGGTCTGAGCCACTGTCTCCTCTGACTGGACACTGAGCTCCAGAGGGGATAGATCGTTCCCCGCCACAGGGGATTGCTCACCCCAGCAGCATGCCGCCACCCCCTTACAGAGCTGAAGATTGTGGAGAGTGAGTCACCGACCCCCCTAGCAAGCGGGGGGCCGGAGTGAAGATGGCGGCATCAGGGTAGGAGCGCAGTATTATCTGCACTCCGGAGGCTCAGCGGTACATAGTGCGGCGCTGTGAGGGGCGCCCTGAGCCAGCGCCTATACCCTACACTGGTCACACAGCCTGTCAGGGTCCCCGGATCTCAGCCAGCATCAATCCTCAGGCCAGTATAATCACGTGAAGAGTGGGAAGACGGCGCCATTTTGGGGGTGGAGCTTCTCCTCAGAGCGGACCCAGCAGCGTTTCAGCGCCATTTTCCTGCCTGCACAGCACTGTCAGTGAAGAGCAGTTCCTCCACAGCAACTCCAGCTATCTATCACGGTACCAGGGGGTTGTAGAAGGGGGGGGGGGGAGGCTGCAAAACGACTGTGAAACCTATTAAGGAGCACAGTCAGTGCTGATAGGGGGGTCTCCCTTTATATTAAAAGCACTGTGTGTGGGTTGGCTCCAATCTCTGTGTCTCTCTTGCCTTTCTTGTTGGTGAAACTCTGTCTGCCCTCCCGTGTGTGTGTGTGTGTGTGTGTGTGTGTGTGTGTGTGTGTGTGTGTGTGTGTGTGGAGTGTCTGTGGTCTCCATTAAGCAATGTCCAGGGACTCGGGCCCTCATTCCGAGTTGATCGCTCGCTAGCTGCTTTTAGCAGCATTGCACACGCTAGGCCGCCGCCCTCTGGGAGTGTATCTTAGCTTAGCAGAAGTGCGAATGAAAGGATCGCACTACTGCTACAAAAAAAGATTGTGCAGTTTCAGAGTAGCTGCAGACCTACTCCTAGCTTGCGATCACTTCAGACTATTTAGTTCCTGTTTTGACATCACAAACACGCCCTGCGTTCGGCCAGCCACTCCCCCGTTTCTCCAGCCACTCCTGCGTTTTTATCTGGCACGCCTGCGTTTTTACACACACTCCCCGAAAACGGTCAGTTACCACCCAGAAACACCCACTTCCTGTCAATCACTAAAACGATCAGCAGTGCGACTGAAAAGCATCGCTAGACCTTGTGTAAAACTGCATCGGCTTTTGTGAAAGTACAACGTGCGTGCGCAGTGTGCACCATACGCATGCGCAGAAGTGCCGATTTTTAGCCTGATCGCTGCGCTGCAAACGAAAGCAGCTAGCGATCAACTCGGAATGAAGACCCCTGTGTCATATGCTGCAGAGGATATGTCCTCTCAGGATGATCCCATTCCATGTAAGGCAGGATTTCTGGTAGAATCCATGAAGGACCTGGGTTCCATGGCTGCGGGGATTTCCTCCATGTCGGTATCAGCTCGTCGAGGGCTGTGGTTGTGCCAGTGGTCTGCCGACGCGGAATCCAGGAGAAGTGTGGAGACCCTACCCTACACAGGTCAGGCTCTCTTTGGGGAAGCGTTAGATGCATGGATCTTCACGGCTATGGCTGGTAAGTCACCCTTCCTTCCCTCAGCTACACCTGCTCTGAAGAAACCCTTTTCTTCAGTTACGCCACAGTCCTTTCAGTCCTTTGCCCAGAAAGGCAAAGCCGTCCAACACCTTCTTTCGGGGAGGTCGACCCAAGTTTAAGAAACCGCGTCTGCAGGTTCCAAGGAACAGAAACATGCTTCAGGTACACAAAAGTCCTCCGCATGATGGTGGACTGCACGCCCCAGAGGTGGGGCTGGTGGGAGCGAGACTCAGACACTTCAGTCAAGTCTGGGTGTCCTCCGGCCTGGACCCTGCAAGATATTGTGTCCCAGGGGTACAGGCTGGAATTTAAAAATCTCCCTCCTCACCGATTTTTCAGATCAGGCTTGCCAGCTCTGCTGGCAGACAGGACTGTCCTGCAAGAAGCCATCCAGAAGTTGGTGGAGGCACAGGTGAATGTGCCAGTACCACCTCACATGCAGAACAAAGGTTGCTATTCAAACCTTTTTGTGGTACCGAAACCGGATGGTTCGGTTAGACCCATTCTGAACTTAAAATCACTAATCCCTTTTTGTGGAATTTCAAAATGGAGTCCATAAGGGCGGTGATATCAGGTCTGGATGAGGGCGATTTCCTAGTATCCTAGGATATCAAGGATGCGTACCTCCACATTCCGATTTGGCTGCCGCATCAAGCTTATCTGCGATTTGCACTGTTGGACTGTCACTTTCAATTCCAGGCCCTCCCATTCGGTCTCTCCACAGCACCGAGGGTATTCACCAAGGTGATGGCGGAAATGATAATTCTCCGCAGCAGACAGGGGGTGAACATAATTCTGTATCTGGACGATCTGCTGATAAAGGCATCGTCCAAGGAGAAGCTGTTACGGTCCATAACACTTACGTCTCAGCTTCTCAGAAAACATGGTTGGATCCTGAATCTTCCAAAGTCACATTTGGTACCAACCAGAAGATTGTCCTTTCTGGGAATGATCCTCGACACGGAAGTGCAGAGGGTGTTTCTCCCAGTGGAAAAGGCGTTGGTGATTCAAACGATGGTCTGGGATGTCTTGAAGCCAGCCCGGGTGTCAATTCATCAGTGCATTCGCCTTCTGGGGAGGATGGTGGCCACGTACGAGGCTCTGCAGTATGGGAGGTTTCATGCTCGATCCTTCCAACTGGATCTCCTAGACAAATGGTTGGGATCCCATCTACACATGCACCAGAGAATTTGTCTGTCGCCAAAGGCCAGGATTTCACTCCTCTGGTGGCTGGAATTATCTCACCTTCTGGAGGGCCGCAGGTTCGGGATTCAGGACTGGATCCTTCTAACCACGGATGCAAGTCTCCGGTGCTGGGGCGCAGTCACTCAAGGGGAAACCTTCCAAGGAAGGTGGTCAAGTCTGGAAGCCGGCCTGCTGATAAACATTCTGGAACTAAGAGCTGTCTACAACGGTCTCCTCCAAGCGGGCCATCTTCTGAGAAATCGGGCCATTCAAATGCAGTCGGACAATGTGACAACAGTAGCTTACATAAACCGACAGGGCAGAACGAAGAGCAGAGCTGCGATGGCAGAGGTAACAAGAATCATCCTCTGGGCAGAAAAGCACGCGTTGGCTCTGTCAGCAATCTTCATTCCCGGAGTAGACAACTGGGAAGCAGACTTCCTCAGCAGACACGATCTCCATCCATGGGAGTGGGCTCTCCATCTGGAGGTGTTCAAGGAGGTAACAGATCTTTGGGGCGTACCCCAGATCGACATGATGGCCTCTCGTCTCAACAAGAAGCTTCGGCGGTATTGTTCCAGGTTGAGGGACCCGCAAGCAGTGGCGGTGGTCGCCGTAGTGACTTCGTAGGTGTTCCAGTCAGTGTATGTGTTTCCTCCACTTCCACTCATCCCAAGAGTTCTAAAGCTCATAAGGAGAACAAAGGTTCAAGCGATCCTCATTGCTCCAGACTGGCCAAGAAGGTCTTGGTATGCGGATCTTCTGCAAGAAGAGCCAAGGCCTCTTCCTCTTAGGGAGGATCTGCTGCAGCCAGGGGCCGTTCGCCTATCAAGACTTACCGCGGCTACGTTTGACGGCATGGAGGTTGAACGCCTGATACTAGCTCGGAAAGGGCATTCCGAACAAGGTTATTCTTATCCTGATACGGGCTAGGAAAGGAGTATCGTCTAAACATTACCATCGAATCTGGAAAAAATATGTATCTTGGTGTGAGTCCAAGAAATTTCCTGCGGTGGAGTTTCAACTGGGATGGTTTCTCCTCTTCTTACAAGTTGGTGTGGATATGGGCCTACAGTTGGGATCTGTGAAGGTCCAGATTTCGGCCCTATCCGTTTTCTTCCAAAAACAATTGGCTGTCCTCTCTGAGGTTCAGACCTTTTTGAAGGGAGTTCTGCACAGCCAACCTCCCTTTGTACCGCCTACGGCGCCTTGGGACTTAACGTGGTGTTGCAGTTCCTCCAATCGGACTGGTTCGAGCCTCTACAGGAGGTTGAAGTCAAATTTCTTACGTGGAAAGCTGTCACTTTGTTGGCTTTAGCTTCTGCTAGACGTTTGTCGGAGCTGGGGGCTTTATCGTGTAAAAACCCATACTTAATCTTTCACGAAGATAGAGCTGAGCTCCGGACACGTCAGCAGTTTCTTCCGAAGGTTGTGTCGGCATTTCATATCAACCAACCTATTGTGGTGCCAGTGGCTACTGTCTCCTCAATTTCATCAAAGTCCTTGGATGTTGTAAGGGCTCTGAAAATTTATGTGAAAAGGACTGGTCGTCACAGGAAATCGGACTCTCTGTTTGTCCTGTATGATCCCAAGAAAATTGGGTGTCCTGCTTCTAAGCAGACGATATCTCCTTGGATCAGGTTCACTATCCAGCATGCGTATTCTACGGCAGGCTTGCCGTGTCCTACACCTGTCAAGGCCCACTCTACACGTAAGGTGGGGTCTTCCTGGGTGGATGCCCAGGGTGTCTCGGCGTTACAACTTTGCCGAGCAGCAACTTGGTCTGGGTCGAACACGTTTGCTAAGTTCTACAAGTTCGATACTTTAGCCTCTGATGATCTGAAGTTCAGTCAATCAGTTCTGCAGGAGCCTCCGTGCTCTCCCTCCCATTCTGGGAGCTTTGGTACATCCTCATGGTACTAATGTGGACCCCAGCATCCTCTAGGACGTAAGAGAAAATAGGATTTTGGTTACCTACCGGTAAATCCTTTTTTCGTAGTCCGTAGAGGATGCTGGGCGCCCGCCCAGCGCTTCGTTTTCCTGCACTTGTTATCTGGTTCAGTACAACTTCGTTTAAATTGAGTACTGCGTTATACTTGTTAAGTAATGTTTCAGTGGTTGCTGAGTTTCAAGCTAGTTAGCTTGGGTTGCCTTGTATGTGTGAGCTGGTGTGAATCTCGCCACTATCTGTGTAAAATCCTTCTCTCGAAGATGTCCATCTCCTCGGTCACAGTTTCTAGACCGAGTCTGGTAGGAGGGGCATAGAGGGAGGAGCCAGCCCACACTCTCAAACTCTTAAAGTGCCAATGGCTCCTGGTGGATCCGTCTATACCCCATGGTACTAATATGGACCCCAGCATCCTCTACGGACTACGAGAAAAGGATTTACTGGTAGGTAACCAAAATCCTATTTTTTTTTGTTTTATTTTCTCCCAAAATATCGGAACATCGAACGGGAACATCGCGACCATCGGCAACATCTCGACTTTAGTTTTTAGAGCCCGGACAGCTGCCAGGTACACGGGGGGCTTGGGGGCGATGATTTACACTTACCAGCAGCTGCTATTGTCTGCAGCCGCTGGGGATTTGGAATCCTGCCGTGCTGACCGATCAGCAATGATCGTCAGCACGGCAACACTGGGGGAGGGTGTGGGGAGGCAGAGGGACCTTCCGGTCCCTCTGAGAGCAGCAGTGGAGGGAAGTTTTCCTTCCCTGCCACTGCTAACACTGTTTACCTGACTGGTCGCATCCTGTGCGACCAGGTCAGATAAAGCACTTACAGGCATGGTCGCATGTGATGCGACCATGCCAGGCAAGTGGTTAAGCAGGGTACACACTAGACGATATGTCTAGTAACATATTATGAACATCATGTAGTGTGTACCCATCATACGTGCACTACCAAGGGTTGCTAGCCATTCCCCCTCCCCCAGGAGCCTGTCCTCAGAGCAGGAGGTGGGCCCCCAGGCAGTGGGGCCCACCGGTGGTTTCCATGTACTTCTGTGGGCCAGTACCCCCCCCCCCCCCCCGCATACCAGGCCCCATCAGAACCAATGTCGGTCTGGGTACACATTGCCAAGTGTGTACCCAGCCTTAGTAAGGGGTCAAAGCATACTTGCCTACTCTCCCGGAATGAACAGGAGGCTCCCGAAAACTGGGTGGCCCTCCCGGACACCCAGAAAGGTGGGCAAGTCTCTCGCTTTTGCTGTTTTGCTGGCAGCCTCCCGCATCCCCCTTGGCCGACCACAGCAGAGAACAAGAGGGCAGTGATTTGAGCTGAATAACTTCATCGTAGCTCCGCCCCTCGGTCTGAGTGCCTGTTTTCTCTGCACTGTCTAGCAGGGGTGGGGCCAGGGTGATGCAAACATGATGCCATACCCCGGACTGACCACTTCCCCCACCAACCACACCCCTGGACCGTCCATATTGCCAACGGCCACGCCCCCTTTAGCCTACCATGCTGCTACTTTCCGGAGAAGGGGGCAGCAAGGTGGGCACCTATGGGTCAGAGGGAGGTAGTGCAGAGACAGAAATTACTCCGATGCAATGGAGATCAGGGTGCTGAATATTGTCATCATGCATTGTTGGCACATGCAGATAAATCAGACAGACAGGAGCGACCCCTATTATGCCGCACAAATAAGTAAGGCACGGAGGGTAGAGAAAAACAGGAAGAGGAGAGAAAATTAGGGTGCTGAAGGATTTAGCGCAGGATTCAGAGCAGCGCTCAAGTCCAGTCTGTGGACAGATCTTGCGATTTTTTACAATGCACATAGGGGGTCATTCCGAGTTGATCGCTAGCTGCCGTTGTTCGCAGCGTAGCGATCAGGCAAAAAATCTGCACTTCTGCGCATGCGTATGGTACGCAGTGCGCACGCGCGAGGTACTTTCACAAAAGCCATTGCAGTTTCACACAAGGTCTAGCGACGCTTTTCAGTCGCACTGCTGATCGGTGAATGATTGACATGAATGGGTGTTTCTGGGAGGTAACTGACCGTTTTCCGGGAGTGTGCTAAAAAACGCAGGCGTGTCAGATACAAACGCAGGCGTGCCTGGGGAAACGGGGGAGTGGCTGGCCGAACGCAGGGTGTGTTTGTGACGTCAAAACAGGAACTAAACAGACTGAAGTGATCGCTAGCTAGGAGTAAGTCTCGAGCTACTCTGAAACTGCACAATCTTTTTTTGTAGCAGCGCTGGGATCCTTTCGTTCGCACTTCTGCTGAGCTAAGATACACTCCCAGAGGGCGGCAGCCTAGCGTTTGCACGGCTGCTAAAAGCAGCTAGCGAGCGATCAACTCGGAATGAGGGCCGTAGTCCAAAGCAAAGAACACGCAACTTTGAGCAACCATGAGCGATTCAGAGTTGCATGTGGCGATTCAGAGTTGAATGTGTATCAGCCACATCTCCACTTGCAACTGAGTGGGTGTAACTGGGCCAGCAACACAAACGTCCTAGGTCAGCTCTAGATCATAGTGTTTGTGTGCTGCCACCTACTGCTTCTCTGTCATTCACTTTTTGCTTGATTTTACGTAACTCACCCAGAAATTATACTGCACCGTACACCAAGCACCAACCTGGCACCCTGCCTGCCCAGCCCAGCACTCACGTTTTCAAGCGAAAAGTAATGTAGGGTAGAGCAGACACAGATGGTACCAGTCTTCCTGCTCGAAGCACTTGTTCTGTGATGTCATAACGTCACGTGAGTGGGCCGCCCTGCCCAAACCACCCACATTCTTAAGCCCTGACAAGCCCTGACCCTTCCGCAAGCTGAGAATGTAACTTCCTCCAATATCATGATCAGGGGTGCATTAAGAGAGGAGGGGGTGTGCAGTCTCCGTCCGCGTGCCCTGCTCTCTAGCCGGCAGCTCATTAGTGGATCCTAGTAGGCTCTGGTGCTGTGCCTACTGTTCATGCGCAGATCATCGCATCTGACGCGGGATGGCGGAAAGGTAAGTGTTGAAGAAATGGGTGCAGTGCATTGGCGTTTCTATAATGGGTGCAGTGTGTGCGGTGCACATGGGCCCCTGAGTCAAGGGGGGCCCACACCGCACACACTGCACACATTTCTCCTATACTTACCTTTCCGGAGTCCATCACTGACCGTGTGTGGGCCCCTCCTCTCCCGTAGCCGTCACGCTGCTGCTAGCGCACTGACCACTAGAGACTTTGGCACAGTGCCAGAGTCTACAGCGCATGCGCAGGACTCTGAAAAAAATGGTGCGGCGGCCATTTTTCGGAGTCCTGCGCATGCACTTTAGACCCTGGCACTGTGCCAGAGTCGACAATGCTCAGAGCGCTAGCAGCGGCGCAACGGCTATGGGAAAGAAGTATGCCTACACACGGAGTCTGCACACGGGTCCCCTCCTCTCTAGAGACGCTCCTGGTGCAGTGTGTTTGAAATGCCAGCGGTCTGGATGTCAGCAGTCAGAATACCGACCTCGACATCCCAATTGTGAGAATCCCGACAGGATTCTTGAGGAACTTACCTTCCCCCAATGCACCCCTTACCCAAACCCTCCCTTCCCACAGCCTAACCCTAATCTCCCCAGTGATGCCTAAACCTAACCCTCCCTTCCCGCAGCCTATCCCTAAACACCCCCCGAACACACACACACACACACACACACACACACACACACACACACACACACACACACACACACACACACACACATACCCCCCCCCCCAGTGGTGCCTAAACCTAAACCCCCCTTCCTGCAGCCTAAACCTAACACTCCCCCCACCCGCACCTCCCGCAGCCTAACCGTCGCTGGGGGTGCATAAACCTAACCTGTCAGGATCAATCCGTGTTGGAATTCTGGCATCGGTATTTCAACTGCCAGGATTCCAACTATTAAGATTGTGACCGGATCACGTGTGCACTCCCTGCACCCATTATACTGATCCGGATAATAAAGGGAACAGTAAAATAATAATGTGTGTTTGATAAAGAAGATAAATCATTATCTTTATAATAATAATAATAATAATAATATAGGAAAGGAGTATGGGCAGAGTCGGACTGCCCATCTGGTACCTCTGGCAAATGCCAGAAGGGCCGATGGGCTGGTGGTCCGGTCCGGTCACACAGAGAGCCGGGAAGGCTGTGCACAGCGCAGCTCCCGGCTCTCTGTTTGTCCCCCCCACCGCCCAAAGTGTCTGTTTGTTAGAAATATGGGGGCGTGCCACAAGTTCATGCCCCCTGACTCACGGCACACCCCCGTGCACCGTGTCTGCACGCCCCTGCCGCCTGCCAGTAGTGTGCAATTCAATAAAAATGGGGGTGCGCTGCGAGTCCAAGCCCCCTGACTCATGGCACACCCCCATGCCCTCAGAGCCAGGTACACATGAGCCCCCAGTGCTACCCCCAGTGCCAGGTACACATGCTGCCCTGCTCACCGCAGCGTGCGCCTCTCCTGTGTCTCCGGTGGCAGTGTCTCTGAAATGAGGTGCCGGTTCGTGAGCCAATCAGAGCTCACGGACCAGCAGCCAATCAGGAGCCACAGCTGCTGGTCCGCAAGCTCTGATTGGCTCACGAACCGGCGCCTCATTTCAGAGACACACCTCAGCCGCCGGACACAGGAGGGACACAGAAGAGGCGCGTGCTGCACAGTGGCTGCAAGTATGGAGGTCGGACTGGCGGTACTGCATACCGGCTGCCAATTTCTCACCGGTACGCAGTACCGTCCCGTACCGCCATACTAGCAGCACTGCCTTTGATACATATCCCTCACATACAGATAAGGGAATTTCCACACTGCAGTTGTAGGGGTCCATGTACTATACTAAGCATTGGAGAGAGATAATGTTCCAGCCAATCATCTCCTGTCATTTTTCAAACACAGCCTGTAATATGGCAGTCAGGAGCTGATTGGTTGGTACTTTATCTTTCTCCACTGTTTATCTCTCTCCAATGCTTAGTATATAGACCCCTGCAGAAACTATCCCCATAAATGCAGGGCACATTTATTGCAGTTGGTGAATTGCAATATTTTTCTTATGATGAAAAGAGTACAAATGTCACTTTAAACTTAAAGCCCAGCCCACCTTTACTTACAGACCCACCCGCTCAGTCATTTCAACGTTCCTAATATTCTCCTAAAACCCTGCTTCTTTCAGGCTCACATATGTCTCACATACAGTCCAGATGTCCCCTTACTCTCATTATTCATTTACTACTTGGTATTATACAGTTTTATGTTTTTATTGCTCTTGATGAAAACACCTTTCAGTACAGAGTCCACCTGTATGGTGTGAAAGGCGAAGCATGGAAGTACTCACCTGGTCTGATCTCTGCTATCTGATGTGTGAGAGTCATACCTGTTAGTGGGGAGACACGGGGGTTAAATCTGAGCCGGACGCACACACGTCAGAATCTTTTCCGGTCGCACCTTACTGTCACCACCCAGAAACTCCCAATACATTTCCAGTGCATGGCTGTATGCGCAGGTCGGAAATCGCAATTGCGAATCTATACAAACACAATAGGGACGCATGTGCGCTACGACTTAGACACATGCACAATTTAAAAAAAACATAACTGCGTCTGGCATCGGCAGTGAATGCGACTGATCAGGCCCAAGGGCTCATCGCTTATTAATATTGGGGGTCATTCTGAGTTGATCGCACAGTAGCAGTTTTTTGCAGCCGTGCGATCAGATAGTCGCCGCCTATGGGGGAGTGTTTTTTTAGCATAGCAAGTGTGCGATCACTTGTGCAGGGGAGCTGTGCAAAAAGTTTTTGTGCAGTTTCTAAGTAGCTCTGAACTTACTCAGCCGCTGCGATCACTTCAGCCTGTCAGGTTCCGGAATTGACATCAGACACCCTCCCTCCAAACGCCTGGACATGCCTGCGTTTTCCCAACCACTCCCTGAAAACGGTCAGATGACACCCAGATACGGCTTCTTGTTGTCAATCTCCTTGCGATCGCCGCTGCGATGGCTTTCTTTGGGACATTGCAAAGTTCTCTTTTATTAATTGCTTCCAAACTGGGTGCCGTGGTATCCTGGGGTGCTGCAGGACACTGTCAAGGGAGCCACAGATTGGTGGTCGAGAACCAAATCAATTATTTATGGTCAGCGTGATAGGCAATCCCAGTGCTGGTGGCTGCCAATCATACAAGGGTGGTCATTCTGAGTTGTTCGCTCGTTGCCGATTTTCGCTATATTGCGATTAGTTGCTTACTGCGCATGCGCAAGGTTCGCAGAGCGCATGCGCTTAGTTATTTTACACAAAAGTTAGGTATTTTACTCACGGCATAACAAGGAATTTTCATCGTTCTGGTGATCGTACTGTGATTGACAGGAAGTGGGTGTTTCTGGGCGGAAACTGACCGTTTTCTGGGAGTGTGTGAAAAAACGCTGGCGTTTCTGGGAAAAAACGCGGGAGTGTCTGAAGAAACGGGGGAGTGTCTGGGCGAATGCTGGGTGTGTTTGTGACGTCAAACCAGGGCCCTCATTCCGAGTTGTTCGCTCGCTAGCTGCTTTTAGCAGCATTGCACACGCTAAGCCGCCGCCCTCTTGGAGTGAAAAAAAAAGCAGACATAAGTAGGCCCAATAGATGACAAACAAGCAAATACAAAAGTTACAATTAAATCAAATTAGGACTTAACAAAATAAAGTTTGCTCCTCTCCCTCCATGATTACACCGGAATTGGAGGATCACACTCAATCATCCGCAGAAGATACCAGGATGTATTCATACCTCCCAGCTTTCTGGCATTGGGGTCAGGATGCTCGTGCGAAAAGGGGTGTGGCCTAAAGATGCGTGTGCATGACCTCACCCGAGTGGGCGTGGCCTCACAGAACTGACCTATGGCCTGGAATTTTGGGGGCGTGTTTGGCGCTCCCAGGACAACTGGGCAGTCCCCTGCTCACCTCCCAGCAGTGAATACATGCCGTGCGCATAGCATGTATTCAGTGATCACTCGCTGCTTTGAAGAGCAGCGGGTGTGATCAAAGCCTCCCCCAACTACCCCCTTGCCCGTGGGACACTGCTGCCCGCGGGAGGGATAGCGGGACAGTGTCCGAATAGCGAGACTGTCCCGCTGGATTCGGGACAGTTGGGAGCAGTTCTTAAGGTGGTCCTAGAGAGGTGGTGGAACTCACCCCCCCCCTCCCCACTGCGCCCATGTAATAAAGGTATTGCGCGCGCCACAAAAAAGGGGCGTGGTCTCAAAAAGAAAGGGACGTGGTCACACAATAGTAATAATGCCCACAGTAGTAGCACCCCGTAATACACATAATGCCCACTGCAGTAGCGCTTCTTATACAATGCCCACAGTAGTAGTGCTCCTTATGCAATGTCCACTGTACTGGTAATCCCCACAGTGGTAGTGCCCCTTATATAAAGGCCATAGTAGTGGTGCCCCTTATGCAGTGCCCACAATAGTAGTGCCCCTTATGTCCCCAGCAGTGATGCCCCTTATGAAGTGCCACCTTTACAATGCCCTCATTAGTAGGGCCCCCAGTAGTAATGCCCTTAATGGTAATGCCCCTGTGTAGTATTTCCCCCAGTAGTAATGTTGCTTGTAGTAATGCCCCCAGTCGTTTAGCCCTAGTAGGTAGTTATGCCCCCAGTGGTTATGCCCCTGCAGTTATTACCCCAGTAGTTCCCCCTCCCCCTTTAGTTTAGCTTCCCAGTGGTAATGTCCCCAGTAGTTTAGCCACAGTAGTTTAGACCCAGTAGTTTGCCCCCTTTTAGTTTAGCCTCTGTAGTTATGCCCCCTTGTAGTTTAGCCCCCAGTAGTAATGCCCCTAGTAGTTTAGCCCCTGTAGTTATGCCCCCAGTAGTTTAGCCCCCCTGTAGTTTGCCTCCAAGTAGTAATGCCCCTGTAGTTACGCCCCCAGTAGTAATGCCCCTGTAGTTATGCCCCCAGTAGTAATGCCCTCCTGTAGTTATGCCCCCATTAGTTAGCCGCTTTGTAGTTTTCCCCCAGAAGCTTGCCCCTTGTAGTTTGCCCCAGTAGCTTGCCCCCTTGTAGTTAGCCCCCAGTAGCTTGCCCCCTTGTAGTTTGCCCCCCAGTAATAATGTCCCCCAGTAGATGCTCCTCAGTAGTAATGCCCCCCAGTAGATCACCCCCCAGTAGTAATGCCCCCCAGTAGATGACCCCCCAGTAGTAATGCCCCCCAGTAGTTTGCCCCCAGTAGATGCGCCGCTACACAAAGGAAGAAAACAAAAATCACAATACTCACCGAGCCCCGCTCCCACTTCCAGACCGCTGCAGTCCTCTCTTGGCGTCTGCTACTCGGCACTATGGGAGAGACGTCATGACGTCTCTCCCATAGCGCACAGTGTCAGCGCTGGAAGCCGGAGCTCAGTACTGAGCTCCTGGCGCCGGCTTCCACTATAGAGAGAGAGACGGGCTCTCGCTGGTAACACAATCTCAGCGGGCGCCCGTCATCTCCCTGCGGCGCCGGGGACACATCGGGTTAAGTGAGCCGGAGGAGGCGGAACTGCGTTCCGTCTCCAAGTGGTACTGATGGAACGCAGTTCGGCCCCGTTACAGCTCACTTTAACCCCTGGTTGGGAGGTAGGTGTATCATACTTACCTACTTCCTGGCTGCTCTCTCCGGGAGAGAACAGTCAGGTCGGCTCAACAGGGGGGCGGGGCGGGGCAGGGCATTGACGAGCAGAGGGGGCGGAGGCGGAATGGGTATGGAGGTGGAACAGGGACGTGGTTACCACATCGCGTCAACAAGAATCACGTCATCGACTGACCGGACCGCTCATTACACTCACTCACTATATAGTCAAAATAGCAAGAAAAGTTAGTGCAGATCGCAAGGTGAAAGTCACCTTGCGATCCCGATTCGATGCCGATGCGCGGTCCCGCCAGGTCGTCATCGCAAGAAAAGATAAACTGTGCAGGCAAGTCAATCCTTGCTAGATCGGTGTACTGTCTAGTTCATCTCACATGTCAATGACATCTCACATAAGCCAAAATATCACATAATCCAAAATCGTAAGCACACATAGGGGGTAATTCCAAGTTGATCGCAGAAGGAAATTTTTTTAGCAGTTTGGGCAAAACCATGTGCACTGCAGGGGAGGCAGATATAACATGTGCAGAGAGAGTTAGATTTGGGTGGGGTGTGTTCAATCTGCAATCTAAATTGCAGTGTAAAAATAAAGCAGCCAGTATTTACCCTGCACAGAAACAATATAACCCACCCAAATCTAACTCTCTCTGCAAATGTTATATCTGCCACACCTGAGGTGCACATGGTTTTGCCCAAACTGCTAAAAAAATTTCCTTCTGCGATCAACTTGGAATTACCCCCATAGTCCTTATCTCAAGAAAAGTTAGTCAAAATCTGTGCTATCTGGACTCCGGGGAGTTCAAGGGAAATCGCAAGTGAAAATCGGGCATAGCAAGGATCTCACCGTGTGTACACACCCTCACAGTACACACCTTAACATCTTGCAATAATTAGGCATCAGGCCTCAACACAGCATCACTCATCCCCTACACAACTATAGGCTCCAAATCACTTTTCTATTATGTGAAAGCTACAGTACATATGTTATCCTTATACCTGACTGAGGGCCTGATTCAGACCTGAACGCCGCTGTGCGTTTTCACACAGCGGGCGATCAGGTAATAACTGCGCATGCACTGCAATGTGCACGCGCATCGGCCAACAACGGGCATCACTGGTCAGCGACAGGATGGTGCGAAAATTTTATTTGCACGGGCGTTCGCAAGGTGATTGACAGGAAAAGGCCATTTGTGGGTGTCAACTGACTGTTTACTGGGAGTGTCCGGAAAAACACAGGCGTGCCCAAGCGTTTTCAGGGAGTGTGTGTGACGTCAGCTCCAGCCCCGATCAGCCTGTTCTCATCGCACTGGAGGAGTAAGTCCTGGGCTGCGCAGAGACTGCACACAGTGGATTTTTGCTGCTCGGCATACACATGCAATTGCACACTTGCACGGCGAATTTACACTCCCCCTGGGGCGGCGACTATTTGATCGCAGGACAGCAAGTAGCCCAGCGATCAGTTTTGAATCACCCCCTGAATCATCATAACCTGAGATGAGAACTTGGTGCTTTCTCATTTTCAACCACTGGAGGCCCTCAGTGTACTACACTTGCAATGCCTGGTTAACCACTAATAGAAAGGTAGGGTTGCTAGCTTTTTTTTTTTGCCAATTCTAATAATGAAGTAGATGTATGAAGCGTCGCTATGTGCCTTTGAGCACATAGCGTACGCTAAGTCCAGCATTCCCCGCTTCCCCGCAATGTATGAAGCGGCTCTCAGCGGGGATTTAAGGAATGCACACAGTGCATACTGCAATAACGTGTGCATAGGAAGGCAATGGGCACCTGATGTATGAACGGTAAGGTGGCACTTCATCTCACGATAATCCCCTTCTGTCCTTTCGCCAGGTCGGGGCTGGCTTTGGCCGTGTTGTACAGGGGTTGTTGTTTTTTTGCCCCTAAAAAAAACTTTATTGCTCACCACCACCACACCTCCCCTGCGGCGTCTGACGTCACCCCCACATGTCTCCTCAATGTCCTCCACACGGAGGCCTCACAGCCTAACCGCGCACTCCGCAGGGCTCACTGGGAACTGAGGTGACGGCGCATGCGTGCTAGTCCAGCTAGCGGCAAAATCAGTCTGGCCAATGTGGGAGGACGCATATCACGGGAAGGTGACATAGCGCCCTCCCACATCGGCGGGGGCCTGTTTAGTACATTGGGGTGGAGGGACAGGGCGTATCACCACGATAATGTGGTGATACGCCCCTGGACACATAACGTCCGTTAGGACATTTTTCATACATCACCCCCAATGTTTTTAGAGCCAAAGGCATCTGGGCAGCAGATCCATCCTAGATTAGAGCTATATATTTCATCAGTTATCAATGAGGCTTGGAGTGTTAGGCCAGGTGCACATCAAGTCGATGTGTTCCCAGCCGATCCAACAGCCGACTGCATTCAGCAGAATGGCATCGTACATGATATCTTCTGGTTGGCCATGCAGCACGGCCAACCAGACGATACCGCGTATGACTCACGGGAGCGCGCAATCAGGTGTACACACTTTGATATCCGGACGATATGTAGTTCCGATTTGGCCTAAATGACATATTGTGCTGAGCAGGGGCGGATTGGGAAATAAAAGTGGGCCTGGAAAAAATTCTGGAAGTGGCCTCATGTGAGCGGCATCAAATCAACTGTAGGCAGGACCAATACCAAAGAAGGCGGGATTACTACTTCAAAATGTATTGTAGGCGGAGTTACACCAACAAAAGGAAGAGCATGCCATATTAGCTGGACCGAATACATTAAAAAGTTTAGAAAGTATTGTGTTATAGCAGAAGTAGTTAAGAAATTAAAACTGGGTGACATTCAGGGGCGTAAGTTCATATGAGACGCCCGGAGGCGAAACAGACAATGGTGCACCCCCCCCCCCACACACACACACACACTTTCACCACCGACCCACACATCCACATATGCACACACACAGCTATACATGCACACACACGCACAGCCACACACACGCACACAGCCACATACATACATACATAAATATTATTTATTTATTACCAGTTATTTATATAGCGCACAAATATTCCGTAGCACTGTACTTGACCATTCACATCAGTTCCTGCACCAGTGGAGCTTACAATCTATATTCCCTATCACATGTACACACACACACATTCACTAGGGGTCATTTTGTTGGGAGACAATTAACCTACCAGTATATTTTTGGATTATGGGAGGAAACCTGAGTACCAGGAGGTAACCGCCGCAAGTACGGGGGAGAATATACAAACTCCACACAGTTAGGGCCATGGTTGGAATCGAACCCATGACCTCAGTGCTGTAAAGCAGTAATTGGTTGGTGAACCAATGAAATCCAACATGATGAATTTCGTATGGGCACCATTACTGTGAGATCACTGGATCTGTCCCATGTAATGCACACACTGCATTTCTTAAAAGTAAATCTGTCACTGAACGCATACCTCCCAACATGACCCTCTCCAGGAGGGACACAATGCTCTGCTCCTGGACTTCCCTCTTAATTTATGATTGCCATCACCTGTGCTGAAACACCTTTCTTATCCATTAACCTGTTTACACAGGTGCCGGCAATCATACATTGAGAAAAAAGTCCAGAAGCAGAGCATTGTGTCCCTCCTGGAGAGGGTCATGTTGGGAGGTATGCTGAACGTGTGCCTGTTCTGTTAGACCAGGGCTGGCCAAACCAGTCCTCGAGATCTACCAACAGTTCACATTTTCCAGACCACCTAGCTGGTGCACAGGTGTAGTCATTACTAATTAAGATGTGCTGCATTCATTCCTAACTGACAATTCTACAGATCTCCAGGAGGCCTGGAAAACATGAACTGTTGCTAGATCTCGAGGACCGGTTTGGCCAGCCCTGTGTTAGACTCTTTCATCCCTTTGCAGTAGTAGGAAACCATTTTAGGTTGAGGGTTCTCCTGAGGCGTTGGGAATGCTTTACCGGCGGCAGGGATCCCGGCCGCCAGGAGGGCAAGCACAATGAACCCTTTTGCGGGCTTACTGCGCTTGCCATGCAGGTTTTATTCCCACTCTATGGGTGTCGTGTACACCCACAAGTGAGAATAGCCCTTGGGCTACTGTCGGCATTCTGGCGTCTTGGTTCCTGGCGTCGGTATGCTGACCGCCGGGATCCAGGCTGCCGGTAAAGCATACCCAACGCCTCAGGAGAACCCTCAACCTAAAATGATAACTACATCTCCCTCCTGAGGCAGCATAAAGAGTGAAAGGTTTCAGACATGTTCATTGTGTAGACTGGTGAATACAAAACTTGGTACAAGTCATAGAAGGAACGTGAACTTGGTCTTCCAGCTGCCCGTAATGAAGGAAAATGGTAGAACTACTACTAAGAACAACATCAAATGGACAAACACACACACACCCTGCTGATGACCCCTCCCCCCTCATTATTGCCCCAAGCACTAAATTATATACAGTAGCTGAGCCGGGTGTATGTTTTGCACTAACGCATTACCGCAGCTTGCCCCGTACTCTCCACCGTGACCGTCAGTCCCCTCTCCCAGTCTCACTGCTCCACACACTGCAGCCAGCGCTGCTGCTCATCGAGATCACGTAAAGCGGAGCCTGAGGAGGTAAGGGTGGGTTGGCTCTGCGTGCGGGAGCCGGGCTGTTAGGGAGCGGGCGCTCAGTCTGACACTGCTGGCAAAAGCTGCCTCCCCTTACACGGATAGAGGGAGCGCTGCTCATCGCTGCACTGCCTGATGTAAGTGTGGGCGCACAGTGGTTAAAGTGACCAGAGGCAATGGAGACGGTGCCCCCTTCAGAACAGGACCCCGGCGGCAACTGACTCCATTGACTCCGGTACTTCCGCCCCTGGTGACATTTAATCCTCTGCACACTCTTTAAAAACATTTTAAAGCAATTATAGCTACTTCATGCTATACCCTATTACAGTGGTTCTCAAGCTTGTTCCTCAGGACCCCAAGCAGCTCACGTTATCCAGTTCATCTAGCAGGTGCACAGGTGTATTCATTACTCACTGACACATTTCAAAAGATGCACAGGTGGAGCTAATTATTTTACTTGTGATTCTGTGAGGAGACCCGGAAAACATGAACTGTTTGGAGTACTGAGTTTGAGAACCTATGTTCTATCAAAAACAAGGAATGCCATCGCCACTTACACTCCCCCCCCCCCCCCCCGACCTACCACCGCCACTGCTACCACCCCTTCCGCACTGGCGCTAAGACATCATCCTATTTTGAAGCATAGGTTGAGCGAGAGACAAATATGCTTTAGTTTTCAGCCTGTCTTGGTTGCATTTTCTGGAACATGCCCTTACTGCATACTTGCCTACCTAACCCTTTTCCAGGAGGGAGAAAATGCTCTGTTCCTGGACTTTCCTGGTAATGTATGATTGCCATCACCTGCGGTGAGCTAGTTAATTGATAAGAAAGGTGTTTCACCACAGGTGATGGCAATCATACATTACCAGGAAAGTCCAGGAACAGAGCATTTTCTCCCTCATGGAAAGGGTTAGGTAGGCACTTGATAAAGATGGAAGCCATATTTGTTCATAAGACTCCATTTTATCTGACAAGTTGTTTCAAATTGTTTTTCAGCTTAGAATTAAAACAGGAAAAAGTACAGACACTACACTTTGTTTGAACCCATATTGTGAAGTTATGACCTTTATCTAAGATATATCTTACGGTAATTTCCTAGCAGAAATATAATGTCAGCAGCTAGACATGTGAGCTTCAAAGGGTATTTGTCAGTTTGCGGTATAGCAGGTGTAAAAATATAACCAGACATATGTAGGTTTCGAGGTTAGCAAAAACCCCTAGTTATTCCACTTAAGAGCACATATAAAAAAATATAGACGTTGGCAAAATATATTACGTATAAGATAGAAGTTTTATTAGCCAATAGGATTAAGCTTCGTGTCAGGAAACGACGACACAATATGTTTTTTTTTTTTTTCAAAAATGTTTTTATTTCGATTTTACATTTAAAACATTTTAATACAATGCCAACAAAGCAGTACTTGAAAAGTAGTTGAGAGACATTACATTATATACTGACTATAATATAGGACGTTGTATTCGTAACGTTAAGTATACAGAGTATCCGTAAGGTGTATAACCAATAAGGAAAGAGCAGTCTCTTTCAAGAGAAGAGATAGAAAACAAGACAATCAAAAGGAAGAGGAAAAGGTTTATAAAAGTAGAAAGAAGAGTAGAGAGTAGATAAGGGAAAGAAAAGAGGAGGAGGGGGGGGGGGGAAGAGGAGGATGAATCGCCTGCAGCCCCATAGTTCCTAATCATTTTAACTCAGTCGAATGGGGGGGTCAGATAGAAGCATTGTAGTTTCATACCATAAAGTTGTACGAAAACAATTGTGAATCTGTGTCTTTATTGAAATGTTTAAAGTATCAATAAAAGATTCCCAAACCTCAAAAAATTTCTTAATGCGTTGTTCTTTATGTAATGAAGTCTCCATCCAATCCATTTTAAATACATAAAATAGTTTATCTTTGAACATTTGCAATGAAGGAGGGGATGTATGTATCCATTGTTGTAAAATACATTTTTTTGCCACAGCTGAAAGAATCAACAGTAATTTGCTACAACCCGGGGAAACCTTAGAGGTCGTTGATAGTATACCAAAAATGGCCCATTCAGGGGACAATGGCAAAAAATTAACTAGTTCTGCAGTGGCAAACTGTTTTACCTGAAGCCAGAATTTTTTAATGTGAATACAATCCCACAAGCAGTGAAAAAGAGTAGCCTCAGGTCGCGCGCATTTTAAACATGTTGAAGTGGAAGACATCCCCATTAATTGACATCGAGAGGGTGATAGATAGCCCCTATAAAAAAATTTAAAGAACATTTCTTGGTACATCATAGTTGGTAGAATGCGATTGGAATGTAGAAGCGCCCTTAGAATTACGGCTTCGCTAAGATCAGGAAAGTGTCTCTGCCATCTAGTAATGCCAGTGTCATAGTGGCCTCCATAATACAGTGTTCGCAATATTTTGTAAAACAGAGAAATAGCTCCTTTAGCATTAAATGGAGACTGAAAGGCAATATCCAACTGGTTCATCCAGTCCATGGGAGAAAGATAGGAAATTACTTTGGAAACATAGTGTTGTGCTTGCAAAAAAGCTAGATTATGAGTCTGTAAAAAGGGAAATTTAGAATGAGCCTGAGAAAAAGTAAGAGTACGCTGTGTAGTTGTATTGGCAAGCTGACGAACTGTCGTAAGCCCTCTTTGAGCCCACCAAGTAAAAGGGGTGGAGGCCAACCCATTTTGGAAGTTCACATTACCAATTAAAGGAAGAAACAAGGAATATGAAGTGCTAAGTTTCCACTTATTGCGGATCGTATGCCAAACCGACCATGCTGACATCAAGAGAGGGTTATCTAATATTTCCGGCAGGACATCAGATTTCTGAGAATGCAAAAAACAGACCAAATCCACATTGGTAAGAAAGGATTGTTCTACTGAATAATTAGAGTATAAGTCAGAGTGTGAAATCCAATCCTTGATGTGCCTACATATAGCAGCACAGTTATAGATTTCCATATTCTGAAAGTTAACGCCTCCTTCAGATTTAGTTCTTTGTAACAGCCGAAGACTAAGGCGAGGTTTTGCTTTCTTCCAAATGAATTGTCGGAAAGCCGCATCAATTCGCTTAAGATCTGTCTTAGTAAACAGTAATGGCAGAATCTGAATGGGATACAGCAGTTTCGGAAAAGTAATCATCTTTATGAGGTTGGCTCTACCCAGATAAGATAATCGTAAATGTTGCCAACTATCCAACTCCTTAAGAACTGCATCAATAGTACTTTTGATATTAATGGTATAGAGATCATAAATATTTCTAGGAAGGCGAATCCCCAGGTAAGAGATGTAAGAATCTTCCCATTTCAGATCACCAACCTGTAACGTATCCCTACGAAAAGAGGCATTTAAGGCCACAATAGTCGATTTGGAGTGATTTATGGTGAAACCCGATATCCTACCAAATTCCTCTAGTTTAGAAATAAGGGGTAATAAACACTCATGGGGATTAGAAATAAAAAGAAGAAGGTCATCCGCGAAGGCAGCTATCTTAACTTCTGTATTGCCATAGGACATACCTCGAAAAAGGGGCCAGGATTGGAGAACTCTTAGCAAGGGATCTAATGCAAGGTTGAAAAGTAATGGGGATAAAGGACACCCTTGTCTAGTTCCCCTAAACATTTGAATGGAGTCACCCAAAAGACCATTGATTAACAATTTTGTCTTGGGGGAATTATATAGATATTTGATTAAGTTAATGAAAGAAGAATCAAACCCCCGCGTTTGCAATACAACATATAAATGGGGCCATAGAATTTTGTCGAATGCCTTTTCGGCATCGAGGCTTAACAATATATTAGAGGATTGTTTCTGAGTAACTGAAGAATATAAGGCCGCTACCGCCAAGCGAACATTGCGAAGCATGTTCCTACCATGGGTAAAGCCGGATTGATGGGGCGTTAGGAGAGAAGGAAGGATTGTTTGCAAACGAGTCGTCAGAATTTTTGAAAGAATTTTGTAATCCTGATTCAAGAGCGTAATAGGTCTATACGAGGTTACTAAATCAGGGTTTTTATTGGGTTTCAGTAACAGTATAGTATAAGCATCATTAAATGTAGGATAGTAAAGGTTACCCTCCTGAATCTGTTTGAAAATATGAGTCAGAGAGGGAATAATATCATCCCTCAGTAATTTATAATAATTCCCGTTAAATCCGTCCGGACCCGGCGATTTGTTAAGACTTAAGCTGTCAATGGCAATTCCAATATCTTCCTCAGTTATATCGCTAGAAAGGAATTCTTTTTGTTGAGTTGTTAGACATGGCAGGTTGGCTTCTTTAAGAAAGGAGTCCGACAAAAGGGGGTCAATTGGAGAGTCCTTATAAAGGGAAGTAAAGTATGAATGAAACACACTGTTAATATCAGCAGGGTCAGCAGCCGGCACATTAGAGTTTGGGTCCACAATTTTCATAATAAATTGTTTCCTCCGTTGCCTACTTGCCATATAAGCTAAAACTTTTCCCGATTTACCCCCCCAGCGGTAATAAGTGTTTTTAGAATAATCCAATTTGGTTTGAGCTTCTTTCATAAGAAAGGACTCCAAAATTTGCTTGTGATGTAAGTAAATTGATTTGTTATCTGCCGTTGAAAATCTCAAGTAGTGATGGTAGGCTTCTTTCAGTTTGTTTTTTAATGAATTTAATGCTTTCCTATGATTCCGATTACGTTTGGCTATGTAAGAGATCACATGCCCTCTCATCACTGCCTTTGAGGTCTCCCAAAATAAAACCGGATCATCCCAATGTTCTAAGTTATCATCTACATATTCCCTCCATTTAGCCTTCAAATATAATTGAAAATCATCGTTCTGGGAGAGGAAGGAGAGGAAACGCCACAGGCGCGAAGAGTACCAGGGAGTAGATCTATTTAAATCAAAAAGTATAGGGGCATGATTAGAGATAATGATAGGATCTATTATGGTATTACGAACTCGCTGGAACAGAGTATCCGCCACCAAAATATAGTCTATTCTAGTAAATACATCATGAACCCTGGAATGAAACGTAAAATCTTTACAGGAAGGATTATGCAGTCTCCACTGATCTACCACATCATGGTTGGAGCAGAGAAAATCAACCCCATTCACACGGTTTGAAGAGGTAGGGGAGGTGAAGGCGGAGTGATCTATTAGGGGGTTATGTAGACAATTAAAGTCTCCTCCAATTATTAAGTTAGGAGTCTCATGTTTCATAAGAAGATTTGATAGCTTTTTATAAAAGGCCAAACTAGACGTGTTAGGGGCATAAATATTTAAAATAGTAAATTTCTCACCATGAACTGAAAGATGCACCAACAAGAACCGCCCCTCCTTATCTGTCACTACATTGTCAATGGTGTACTGAAGATGCTTACTAAACAAGATCGCTACACCACGTTTCTTTTTATCAAAGAAGGCTGAGACACATTCCTGAATCCATGTTGCTTTAAGGGTCGCATGGGGACCACGCAGCCAATGCGTTTCCTGCAATAAAATAATATCAGGGGCTAATCGTTTGAGATGGGACAATACCCGTCGTCGTTTACATGCGGAGTTCAACCCGGCTACATTCCATGACATAAACCGGATAGCAGAAGATGTCAATTGGGGGGTTAAATTAAAAGAGTCAACGTGAGCTGTCATCCAATTCCACACTTACCAAAAGAAATTGTAGATAGTGTATCCTTGATTAGCGCACCCGTCCCATCCCAGCTAGTGAGACAAGCGCTCCGAACATAAATTGGATATTGCAGCGGCATGGAGATAATGGAGAGGGGCCACAGGCGATCCAGGGAAGGAGAAGGAAGGGGAGAAGAAAAAGGAAAGAAAAAGAGTAGAGAACACCAAAATAGCATATAAACAAAATGTAACACATTTCCAACAGTTTATCTATGAGAGTTCAACCCCTCTAGCACAAGAGAGGTAGGAAATTAGCATTTATTCGTCAAATCAGAGTAAATTGTAAATATCTGAGGTGATATACCATCGACTCATCCATTTGGAGGTGGATTTGCAGAGGAACCATGTAATGAAATCTTTAAGTGATCTCTAGCTTGATCAGGAGTGTCAAAATTAAGGGTTTTCCCATCAATGAAGACCCGCAGTTTAGCTGGGTATAAGAGGGCAAATTTGACATTTTCATTAAACAAATGTTTGCATATTGGGGTAAATTCTTTCCTCCTCTGAGCCACATAGGCCGAAAAGTCCTGAAATATCAACACTTTAAAGTTTCGCACTTCAAGCGTGCGTTTTTTTCTGTATGCCATGAGTATGTTCTCTTTATCTCTAAAGTTAAGAAATTTGGCAATCACAGGACGAGGACGTATTTGGGATGAGGGGGGACCCTATCGAGGCCAATACGATGTGCTCTTTCAATGAGCACTGTTCCCGAAGTACTAGGAACATTGAGGCTTTGAATTATATTAACACTCAATAGGTCGAAAAGATCCGAACCAGAAATTGATTCTGGGATGCCTATAAATCTAAGATTGCTCCGCCTATCCCTATTTTCAAGGTTATCTATCTTTGAGGTCAAAAATGCTATTTGCTGGAAGTGAGAGTCATCAGAATTTTGCAGAGATACAATAGCATCTTCTGTCGTGCTAACACGTTGCTCCACCTCCACTAATCGTTTGGTATGTGATTCTAAATGGGATAAGACCGTGTTTAAAGTTGTTTGAATCGCGTCTAGTTTTTTTTCCAGGGTTGGGTTTAAAGGTAAGGAACTTTCCCCAGAAAGGGAAGGTATAATGGGTGTGGAAGAAAGGTCTTGAGATGCTGAGGGAGGTGAGCGATTAGGCTGGGGTGTGTTTACCTTTTCCCTAACAGAAGGGGTTTTGGATTGAGATTTCCCGTTCCTGACCATGTTATCAGTTGGATATTTATCTATAAATTTGTCCATACTATGGGACAATAACCAGGTTAGCTAGAGATTCTATACCACCTATGGATGAATGTCTTAGAAATATCTACATAGCTAGAAACATTCAAGTGGCAATAGTTGAATTCAACCACTGAAGTTGTGAGAGGTAAGTTGTACTTACTGAATTACACACACAAAAAAAAAAAAAGGGGGGGGGAGAGGGAAAGAGCAGGAGGGTGAGGGAAGGAGGGTGGAAAGAAAGCGCTAAACCAGAACCCAATGGGAACTACCCAAATATCTGACTGATAGTAACAATAGTAGATAGGAAATTATATCCCAATAATCAGTGCAGTTTGTGGTATAACAACAATAATATGTAGTACATTTACCTACAGATTACCTGATATGTGTAGACTCACGCAAAACAATTGTAATTGGTAGCAGTAAACAATGAATATACATTTATACCATGTATAGTACTGCAGTCACATAGATTTGTCACCATTAATAGCAGGCTTTTTGGTGTAAGCCAGCTTGTATAAGATATACTGGCCTTTATTATTATTATCTTCACCCAATGGCAGTATTTATCTTCTATTGTAGGGATGGTTCGATTGTTACCAGTTATGCAGCCGTGATCCGTAATGTGTTATATAGGCAAAGTAAAGAGCCTGACATTACGGTTACACACGTAAAGTTTGGGCGTGAAGCTTATTATGAGTATTTAATTTATGTATAATGACACCAGTATGTCCTGCAACTGTGCAGGCACTTCAAGTAGAACCACTGCCCAAGTAAGAAATTTTCATATATTTGAGCTATATATTGTAAGAACTGTAGGTGGCGCTGCTGTATAAGAAAAGTGTGTCTGAATCTACAATACTTAATAAACAGTATAAAACATTATACCCCTATATCTATACTCAAACAGAATACTTGTCATATGGTAGTAGCAGACATTAGAACATGACAGCAAAAATTAAAGGAAAAGTCTGGTATCTGATCATTGATAACAGCCACCCTGGTGTAGCCAAGGGAAGCAGTCTCTGTTGAAGGAATGGCTGCAAGTTCTGGGACGTTAGGTGGAGAGTACACTGCCCTGCACTATATCTCAGCACGCGTATAGTGTAGCAAAAGGGCGGTTCATAGGGTTTCAATCAATTTCCCTCAAAAGTCAGCACCCCCAGTCCCCAAATATTATTCAATGCCCAAAAGAAGGTTCAGGCTAAGGGTTGCTGGGTTTTTGCTGAAACCTGCTTCAGGGGTAACATTGATCCTTGGTGCAGTGAGATCGGGTTAGGTATTGACACCCTACAGCCTCTCATCTGTGTTAGGTAGAGTAGGGCCTGGCATCCAAGTTCAGGGGCGGGCGAAGCAGGCGCTGCACGGGTCTATCACCGGGTTCCCACCCAACACCAGGGACTCAAAACAGGGAAGCAGGGCCCAGCCTAAAAGGTAATCACTGACCGTTCTGTCCCGGTGTCATGCGCCTGCAGCACCGATCCCCGGCAGCGGAGACAAACGCGTCTTCAGGCACAAGTCGGGTGAAGCCTCAGCGGCGTGCAACACCGTCAGGCCTCCCGTTACGGTAATCAGCGTCACCGGGTAACACAGGGGTCACGATCTCTCAGTCCGTCGGCCACCTCCCGGTTCGAGCACCGCTCCGGCTCTCCCTCCGTCCCACCACGATCAGGGATGATGCGGCTCCTACACTTACCGGCCGTCCAGCCACTGTCAGATCTCCGGGCCGCCGCGACAGACAGCAGGTCCCCGCAGTTATTCCAGCAGCATGCCCGATTGGCCCTCGGTAAGTCAGCAGGGCAGAGTTTTGCCCTTGGGGTATACAGGTGATCTGACCTCACTGGAGCGCCGCCGCACCTTCACCGTATGAGGAGTCACGGGGAGTTCATCAGAGGTCGGCTCCGGATTCTTCCACACAGGTAAGAGATTTTCCGTCCCCTCTCTCTGCTCAGTAGGGATAATCAGCACAGCAGCCGCTATAAATCCAAGGGAAGAGGTTAGGAAGTAGATGCCTTGGGTGTCTCCCGTTGCTCCATACCAGACCAGCAAGGTCCCGGTTCCCGCTCACACCACGCCGGCCCCTTCCCTGCACGGAAAGACGATCAGAAAACTCCGTAGCCTTCCCAAGGCATAATCAATGTGCCACATAAAGGCCACACTGGATAAAAGTCAGAGCAAGCAATGGCTGCCTTCCTCGCCACGAGGTCACAGAGAGGCCCAAGCTTTGTGAGCAAGATTCCGGTGGAAATACTTTTCCGTTACTCCCGATATGCAGCTTGTCGTGTGGGACTATCCTTCCCACGGTTACAGTAGGATTTGTATCTGCTAATCAGCAGTTTTAAAGAAGGATGTTATAGGATTCTGTAGTAGGGAGACGGAGCAAGGACTAAAACCGGCCATCTCGATGCTCCGCCCACCGGAAGTCGACGACACGATATGTTAATTGGTATCACTTTATAATGTACTGCTGGTAGGAAATAAAGCTCTCTCTCTCTGCTCTATTACTTTCCACTATATACACGTGTGGCTAGTTATTACAAAGGTTATTTTGTTGACTGGTCACTGGCTGCAGCCGTGTATGAACCTGATGCTGACTGACTGAATGCGTGCTTGAACTTGTTTAAGCAAAGGGTGCCCTTTCCTGGGCTCCGCTTTATCACACTGAAAACATATTGGCCTCTACCCACCCCCAATCTGCCTCTCTAAGCATAAGTAGCCAAAAGTGCAAGATGAGACCGAATCAGCCTATAGACACAAGTCTTTTTTCTGTCCTTGGGGGTCATTCCGACCTGATCACTCGCTACAGTTTCTCGCAGCGATCGGGTTGGAACTGCGCATGCACCAGCGCCGCAGTGCGCCGGCGCATGACAGCTTTCGTTACCTAGCGATCACCTCTGAGACAGCCGGTCGCTAGGCGGGAGGAGGCTGAACGGCGGCGTTAAGCCGCCGTTTAGGGGGAGCGGTCCGGCCAACGCAGGCGTGGCCGGACCGTTGGGGGGGTGGGCCGCGGCGGCTGCGTGACGTCTCATGCAGCGGCTGCGGCCAGCGGGAGCGACAAGCAACTCCCGGCCAGCCGCAGGAGCTGCGCTGGCCGGGAGTTACTCCTCAAATACAAAGGCATCGCCGCTGTGCGATGCTTTTGTATTTGTGCGGGGGGGTTGGGGCAGCACTGAAATGCGGCACTGAAATGCGGGGCGGTCTAGCCCTGTGCTGGGCGTCCCCCCGCATGTCTGAGTTAACGATCGTAGCTGTGCTAAATTTATCACAGCTACGATCAACTCGGAATTACCCCCCTTGTGCAGTACAGAAATGAATATTTAACACACAGAACACCCATATACATCCAACTTTACGTGAGCCCTTATTATATAGATTATAGATTGTAAGCTTGCGAGCAGGGCCTTCCTACCTCTATGACTGTTTATTTCCCAGTTTTGTTTTATCGTTGTTTCCAATTGTAAAGTGCAATGGAATTTGCTGCGCTATATAACAAACTGTTAATAAATAAGTAAGACCCCCTCTTGACCACCCGACCAGATTCTAAGACCCCCTCCCGACTACCGGACCGGACGCTGCTGCCACCATCAAAACCCCACCACCACCACCAGTACATTCTGCAACCGCTGCTATCATCAGAGGCAGGATCTGCCCCCACCAGGGACGTGCGGTGAGCTAAATGGCTCAGGAGGCACTGGCTAACCCCAGAGCAGAGGCGTATCTAGCACGGGGCGAGCAGGGCACGTGCCCTGGGCGCCATGGCAGCCCCAACAGAGGGGGGCACCACCGGCACCTGCACGGCCCACTCGCCCCATGCTTCAGGGATTCCGCCGGCGCTACCCGTGGCGCTTTCCCTGTCTCCCCGGCTGCTGTGCCTGTCACAATAGACAGGCAGCGGCAGCCAGGAGCCTCCCCCTACTCCCCCCTGCAAAGTGACTGTGTGTACGCGATCGCGTGCGCGATCGCGACCGCGGAGGTGCGTGCATGCGCATGCGCGACCTCGGGGGGGCGTGCGGCCCCTGAACAGCAGTGAGTGCAGGTGAGCGGGAAGTGGGTGCGGGACATTTTGTGTGTGTGTGTGTGTGTGTGTGTTAAGTGTGTGTGTGTTAATTGTGTGTGTGTCGGACAGTGTGCGTGTGTGGGACAGTGCGTGTGTGTTAATTGTGTGTGTGTGGGACAGTGTGAGTGTGTTAATTGTGTGTGTGGGACAGTTTGAGTGTGTGTAAATTGTGTGTGTGTGTGTGTGTGTGTGTGTGGGACAGTGTGCGTGTGTTAATTGTGTGTGTGTGGGACAGTGTGTGTGTGTGTGACAGTGTGAGTGTGTTAATTGTGTGTGTGGGACAGTGCGTGTTTGTTAATTGTGTGTGTGTGTGTGTGTGTGTGTGTGTGACAGTGTGAGTGTGTTAATTGTGTGTGTGGGACAGTTTTGAGTGCGTGTTAATTGTGTGTGTGTGGGACAGTGTGCGTGTGTGTTAATTGTGTGTGTGTGGGACAGTGTGCGTGTGTATTAATTGTGTGTGTGTGGGACAGTGTGCGTGTGTGTTAATTGTGTGTGTGTGGGACAGTGTGCGTGTGTTAAGTGTGTGTGTGTGTGTGTGGGACAGTGTGAGTGTGTTAATTGTGTGTGGGACAGTGCGTGTTTGTTAATTGTGTGTGTGGGACAGTGTGCGTGTGTGTTATTTGTGTGTGTGGGACAGTGTGCGTGTGTGTTATTTGTGTGTGTGGGACAGTGTGCGTGCGTGTGTGTTAATTGTGTTTGGGACAGTGTGCGTGTGTTAATTGTCCCGGCGGTTATTGGCGTCTGTAGTGTGCGCCCTGTCCTCCTCCGCTGCCGCTGACAGGAGCGGCGGTGTGCGGCTCTCCCCCTCCTCCGCCGGCTCCGTCCTCCCGTCGTGGCCCTGCAGTGTGTGCCGGTCTCCCCAGCAGCAGCAGCAGCAGCAGCAGGTTAGTCTCTCCCCCCCCCCCCCCCTCTCTCTCTCTCTCCTCCTGTGGATTGCAGTTTGTAAGTATCATTTTAATTTTTACAGGTACCCCTATTGAATTCTACTGGACAAGTGGACGTGACCGGCGTGGGATGTAGGTAAGTAATCTGTCTCTTATTTTTACAGGTACCCCTATTGGATTCTACTGGACAAGTGGACGTGACCGGCGTGGGATGTAGGTAAGTAATCTGTCTCTCATTTTTACAGGTACCCCTATTGGATTCTACTGGACAAGTGGACGTGATCGGCGTGGGATGTAGGTAAGTAATCTGTCTCTCATTTTTACAGGTAACGCTATTGGATTCTACTGGACAAGTGGACGTGACCGGCGTGGGATGTAGGTAAGTAATCTGTCTCTCATTTTTACAGGTGCCCCTATTGGATTCTACTGGACAAGTGGACGTGACCGGCGTGGGATGTAGGTAAGTAATCTGTCTCTCATTTTTACAGATTCCCCTACTGGATTCTACATGACAAGTGGACGTGACCAGCGTGGGATGTAGGTAAGTAATCTGTCTCTCATTTTTAGTTTTACAGGTACCCCTATTGAATTCTACTGGACAAGTGGACGTGACCAGCGTGGGATCTAGGTAAGTAATCTGTCTCTCATTTTTACAGGTACCCCTATTGGATTCTACTGGACAAGTGGACGTGACCGGCGTGGGATGTAGGTAAGTAATCTCTCTCTCATTTTTACAGATTCCCCTACTGGATTCTACTGACAAGTGAACGTGACCGGCGTGGGATGTAGGTAAGTAATCTGTCTCTCATTTTTACAGGTACCCCTATTGGATTCTACTGGACAAGTAGACGTGATCGGCGTGGGATGTAGGTAAGTAATCTGTCTCTCATTTTTACAGATTCCCCTACTGGATTCTACTGGACAAGTGGACGTGACCGGCGTGGGATGTAGGTAAGTAATCTGTCTCTCATTTTTACAGGTACCCCTATTGGATTCTACTGGACAAGTGGACGTGACCGGCGTGGGATGTAGGTAAGTAATCTGTCTCTCATTTTTACAGATTCCCCTACTGGATTCTACTGGACAAGTGGACGTGACCAGCGTGGGATGTAGGTAAGTAATCTGTCTCTCATTTTTACAGGTACCCCTATTGAATTCTACTGGACAAGTGGACGTGACCAGCGTGGGATGTAGGTAAGTAATCTGTCTCTCATTTTTACAGGTACCCCTATTGGATTCTACTGGACAAGTGGACGTGATCGGCGTGGGATGTAGGTAAGTAATCTGTCTCTCATTTTTACAGATTCCCCTACTGGATTCTACTGGACAAGTGGACGTGACCGGCGTGGGATGTAGGTAAGTAATGTGTCTCTCATTTTTACAGCTACCCCTATTGGATTCTACTGGACAAGTGGACGTGACCGGCGTGGGATATAGGTAAGTATGTGTGAGTGTGTCAGTGTGCTTTAATAAATTTTTACTGTCACGGTGTGTGAGTTGTGTTTTTATTTGGGTATTTTTTCTGTTGTAGAACTACAGGTACCGGCGGGCCCGTTATTTCCCTGCATGTTGGTACTTGAGGTTCTCCAAGTACCAGCAAGCGGGGGAGGCTTTCTGGGCCTTGTAGTTCCACAACAAAAAACAATATTCTTTTTTTACTTACATGGCTATCAGCCTCCCATCCACAGCCCACGGATGGGGGGGACAGCCTCGGGCTTCACCCCTGGCCCTTGGGTGCCTGGAGGGGGGGTGACCCCTTGATTTAAGGGGTCCCCACTCCTCCAGGGAACCCCGGCCAGTGGTGACTAGTTGGGGGGGTAATGCCACGGCCGCAGGGACCTACATAAATGTGTCCCCCGGCTGTGGCATTATGTCCCTGGCTAGTGGAGCCCGGTGCTGGTTTAAAAAATACGGGGGACCCCTACATCTTTTGTCCCCCGTATTTTTGGAACCAGGACCGGACTAAGAGCCCGATGCTGGTTGTCTAAATACGGGGAACCCCTGTCCAATTTTTTCCCAGTATTTAAACAACCAGGACCGGCTCAAAGAGCCCGAGGCTGGTTATACTTAGGAGGGGGACCTCACGCAGTTTTTTTTTACATTTTTAACCCATTCAGACCCTTCTCCATTAAGTTAATGGAAACCCTGGACAACAAAATTGCATTCATGTCCTCCTCCCACTCCCTTCCCAGTCCCAAACACTGATTATTATTTTTTTCTATAAAAATGTACAATATATCACAAGTATGATGAGCAGGCATGCAGCGGGCATTGGCGACTTTGGACTGAGTTGCAAATTAGTGGCGGAGGGCTGGGTCAGTTGGTGGTGGGCGAGTTTGTAAGCCATTGGTGGTGGCAGCGGGCATCGGCTCAGAGGCAGTGGCGGGCATTGGCTCGGTGGCGGTAGGGGTCATCGGCAGGATTCGGCGGACATTATGGCTGTAGTGCCTCACCGCACGCCACTGACCTCACCGCACGCCACTGGTGTGTGGGACAGTGTGCGTGTGTGTTAATTGTGTGTGTGGGACAGTGTGAGTGTGTGTTAATTGTGTGTGTGTGGAACAGTGTCAGTGTGTGTAAATTTTTACAGTCCAGTGTGTGTGTGGGGGAGAGGAAAGTATGAGAATGTGTGTGTGTAGTCTGAGTGGGTGTGTGTAGGATTTGGGGGTGGCCAGTCTGTGTGTGTGTAATCAGTGTGTGTGGGATGTACTAATGGCCATTTACCGAAGAGAGATATGTATTAAACCACGGGCACTGAGATGCCCTTCTCGCTCACCATCCAGCTGGGTGGGCGAGCCGGGCGGGTGGAAAGCCAGCAGCAGGGGCAGCATGCCGGATATCAGCAGCCGAGGGTGGGGGCTGTAATGCACATGCGGAGCCCAAAGCCGGAGATCAGCAGCATGCTGACCGGCAATAAGCAGCTTCTGCTTCCGCGTTCAACATGCTGCTGATCTCCGGCTTTGGGCTACGCAGGGTTCGGGGGATGGGTGTCCTCTGCCGGTGTACTGCAGCTCCAGGGGTGCGGGCTCCGGAGGCTTTCAGCACTGTTGAATATCCAGCTGCCTCAAGTATGTACAGCCCGCACCCTCTGCTGCTGATATCCGGCATGCTGCTGCTGGCTGTCCCCCCGCCCGGCTCGGCCACACAGCTGTATGGTGAGAAGGGCATCTCAGTTCCTGAGGTTTAACACATATGCCTCAGAAAATGGCCTCTGCGGTAAACGATACTAATGCTTACCGTGACAGTAACAGCGGGGAGGAAGGCGTACATCGGGATCCTGCAGCATGAAACAAGAACCCCTTCGGAGCACAGCAGACCACACTGAAAAGGGTGCATACCCGGTGCGGTGCTCTGCATCCCGGTTGGTGCCGAAGATGTGGAGTGTCGGAGGTGGCAGAAGCGCCACAGCTTGGGGTGAGAAACCGCTGCAGCTCTTCCGCTGCTAAACTCTGCAATTAGTCTATTAAGGGGGTGGGCTCCCCTCATCATAGTGCCCCACAGGCCATGTTAATTCTGGGTGTAGGATCCCCTAACTCTATAATGGGAATTTTGGCTCATATCATGTGCTGTAACGTGAATTTTGGCTAATACCGTGTGCTATAATGTGAATTTCGGCTCATACTATGTGGGGTAATGTGAATTTTGGCTCATTCCGTGTGCTGTAATGTGAATTTCGGCTCATACCGTGTGCTGTAATGTGAATTTCGGCTCATACCATGTGGGGAAATGTGAATTTTGGCTCATACCATGTGGAGTAATGTGAATTTTGGCTCATACCGTGTGCTATAGTGTGAATTTCGGCTCATACTATGTGGGGTAATGTGAATTTTGGCTCATTCCGTGTGCTGTAATGTGAATTTCGGCTCATACCGTGTGCTGTAATGTGAATTTCGGCTCATACCATGTGGGGAAATGTGAATTTTGGCTCATACCATGTGGAGTAATGTGAATTTTGACTCATACCATGTGGGGTAATGTGAATTTCGGCTCATACTGTGTGCTATAATGTGAATTTCGGCTCATGCCGTGTGGGGCAATGTGAATTTCGGCTCATACTGTGTGCTATAATGTGAATTTCGGCTCATACCGTGTGCTATAATGTGAAAGGGGCACCAGTACTAGATAGTATAAGGGGTCCTACTACACTGAAGGACACGCCCCTTTTGAGTGACCGCGCCCCTTTTCCGGTGCGCGCGCGCCGAAGGCTATCTAATTGCTATCTGCACTCTTTCATTCCACCTTCAAAAATTCAACTTCGACCACTGCACCTACATACACATACATACACACCCTGACATCTTTATATGCAGTGACACCGGTGGCGTCTGCACATACTTTCCTTTTGTATTTTTTTTTTTTATTATCATTTTATTAATTTATTATTTTTATTAAGAAAAAAATATTATTATTATTTTTTTTGGGGGGGGGGGGGCGCCATTATTGATCTTGCCCTGGGCTCCAAAAACCCTAGTTTCGCCTCTGCCCCAGAGCCAGATTTACATTCAATATATGAGCGAAAGGTTACATCTGGGCATTATACACAGGTGCAGCAGTATATAGTGTACATCTGGGCATTATACACAGGTGCAGCATTATAGACTCCTGGAAATCTGGTGAGTTTTGATTAGAGATGTGTGGAAAGGATACACAGGTGAGGCACTGCCTCACCTGCCATAGACTTTTTACTCCAGAGTTTGGGCTATAAAAATTATTAGAATAATGCAAAGAAGATATTTCAAACAAATTATCAGTATTTTTCATATATTTTATTCAGTCAAAACTCTGGTTTAAACGTATGACAGGAAAGGCTCTGCCTCACCCCACCGCATGTCACTGGCCCCCACCGCCGGATCCAAACATCCCCCACACACTCCACCCCCAGCCCCTCACCTTCAATTATTATATATATTATACCGCTTTCACATTGCCTTTAATGGGTCGCACCTGAGACTTATACACGGGTGCGTCCCGTGTGCGACCTGCTAAAGACCTCTTTAGACTGTCGTCACCAACCCGGTATATGGCCGGTGTGGTGACGCATCAACCCAGGAACCCATTCACACTGCACTTCAACCCGGGAATAACCCTGCTTTATTCCTGGGTTGGAATACTGTACCGGGACAGTTAACCCGGGAAATTCAAACATACCCCTTTCACACAACACCTCGACCTGCGTGGACCTGGCAATATACTGGGTTATTTGTGTGGTGTGAAAGGGGTATTATTGTACTCTCCTATGGCGTATCTTCGCCCTCTTGTCTCCCCTCTCTCTGTGTACACACAGCACAACACAGAAGCAGTGAACTGTGCAGGAAAGAAGACATAATAACCACAATTGAATATCCCTGTCGACAAGTGCCCTGTGACACGCTGGGTCCTAAGCGGCCGCTTGTGTTGCTTTGCAGTAAAAATGCTACTGCCCCTCAGATAGATCATCTCCCTTAGCATAAAATAACCCCATCAAACAGATAATCTCTCCCTAGCACAGAATATCCCCTCCAAAATAGATAATCTCCCTTTAGCACTAAATAACTCACCTACTGTACCCTCAGACAGATTTCCCCTTTTCATAGAATAGCCCGCTCCCCGTCAGACAGATCATCTCCCTCTACCATAGAACCCGCCCCCCCCCCCCCATAGGTAATCTCTCTTTAGATTTAGAACATCCCTAGTACAGATTCTTCCTCCACCTGCGACAAATCATTATCTCCCTTTAGCATAAAATAACCCCCGACCTCTCAGACACAGATCATCTCTCCTAGCACAGAATACCCCTCCCTCAGATAGATCATCATCTCCCTAAGCATAGAATTAAGACTGACTGCAACAGGTGCCAAGGACCGCACATTCAAGTCTCACTTAGATATCTCCTGGCCAGACCCAATTTTCCCCACTCTGTGTACCCTCCTCTCTGCACAGGCTACAGCTGATGGTGGCCCAGGGAGCACGGTGCATGTTGCTAAACTGACCACTCCGGCTAGATGCGCACCCTCTCTTCCTCTGAGGTGCGTGACGTAACTGGTGTTGTTGTGCGCGTACCTCCTTTCAGCTGGACGGGGGGCCTCTTCTCATGATAGGGGCCGCACTAGTAATAATAATCATTTTATTTATATGGCATTTTTTCCCCGCAGAACTCAAAGTGGCTTTACATACACCTAACACATGATACATAATACAGAGGATTTAGAATTATAAGTACAAAACCATACAGAAATAATTAAGACCAACATAAACCTAGATAACACAGTAAGAATAACGCAGGATTGGTGCAGACATTTTGGGTAATAACTTCCATGGGTTGTCCTCTCCAGTCACACAAGTGTTAAGTTCGTTTAACTTTCAGGAAAAAGTAGTGCCTTATTACACAAGAGTTCGGGCCGCTGCGGCTGCTAACTGTACGCTATAACCCTCTAAGAAATGTGTGCACGTTGTGTAGGCCCGCCGACACGCTGTGAGCACAATGCAGCCACACGTGTGGCTGAATACACTTTTAACCTTTAACAGGAATGGAATGCGACACCAATTGTATATGTTATGTTGTGGTCCAACGCAGCAACAATTATATACATAAAAAGGGGATACACACAGAAATACAATAATACAAGAGAAAAGCTACAACCAAGAGTACATACGTTTGTTCGCCTGCGCCACCCGGATCCGGTCCTCAGTCAGTCTAACAAGATGACCTTCAGAGAATTAGACTGGGACCGGCCAGGAGGCCTGGCTTTTATACAATTGTCCAAAACATAATACAAAGGAAACTGTAAGCTCTTCTTTCATAGGTCAAAGGGCTGGTCATTTACAGTACGTGAGGGGTCATAAGTCGGTTTGAATAGGTGGGCGATGCTTGGTCCAGGTGTACTTGCAGGTGTCCTCCACTGGGTTCCCGCCGAATATCAGGAGTACAGTAATCACAGTGAGATATTAATATTGTATTCCTGCACATATCTATGCGCAGGAGCATGCTATATTCTGCAAACTGCGATCGGAATGTAGCCCTTGAAATACTGTAAATCTGGATACCAAACACTATGTCATAACCTAATTCTGTCCCCTCACATCCTGTAAAATTGAGTATCTCTATTGTTCCATTTCTAAAGTAAATGTAACTTGCTGATGTGTGTGTGGGCTATGTGTAAATTATGCACTATGTGGATGAAATATCAGATATGTCTTTGTGGCTTTTCCATGTGAATGCGTATACTACCATATTTACTCATACCACGCGCTAATACGCAGGGCTTCGTGAGCCAATGTGCGCAGCATGCGGGCATGCGCACGCATGGCAGCACCTGCACGGAGGCCACTCTGTGTGGTGTTTGTACTTGATGCATGTGGGTATATTTTCGACTTTGACAGTCCACCCTTTGGCAGTAAACAATAACTGCCACACCTAACTAGTAACACTGAAAATATTACATTTACAATATGTACAATATTCGGGTAACAGGGGGAGAGTTGTAGGTGGGAAATATATAGCCTAGTGGGATAGGAAAAAGCGTGTATGTATGAGTAAGTGTCTGAGGGGGATGTATCATCGTGCCGTATAATTTCTAAAGAAAGCTTTGAAGTATTGCGAAGTATACATTTAATCCTTCTCATCCCGTATTAAGGGTCTGTACATGGGCAAACAAACATTACCGAGCTCTTTCTAGGCAAGGGCCATTAGCCCTCACCTTGTCCGGCTTCTTATAATAACAAATGGGGAGCACATTTATCTGATGATACATGTGGGGAGATGTATGTGTATGCCATTATGTGTGGATAACGTTTACCGGCTATGTGTGTTATTAACTGAAGATTGCAGAGATGAGGGTAAGACATATAAAGGCACATTCACATAAATTAGGGTACACTGATGTCATTTCTGGATTGTAGATCTCTGGTTAGAGGGGAAAATAGAGAGATGTCGAAAGAAACAGGCCATGAAATTCATTTGCATTCCTTATCACAACACTTTCTACGGTTGGGTCATATATCAAATCTGCCGCTGTTACAACGCCCTCACTCCTTAGACTCTTCAAATTTGTCTTATGTTTTCGCCGTGTCAAAATTCGAACACATCGGAATATCAGACCGATAATTATGATGACACCCAGGATACAGAGGAGAAACTTTCCCACACTTGAAATTACACTCTGTGACCACTCTCCTAACCCAGAGAACCATTTGAGTGGGTTCAACCATGAGGCCCAGCTGGTCAATTCATTACCCACAGCCGCTAAAGTAAGGTTGTGTTTCCTTCTGAACTCCCACTTCAACTGTAAGATCTTGTCCATCTTTTGATCGATGATCTCCGTTGGGTCTTCAGTACTGTTGGTAATGTAAGTACAGCACTTCACACCATATTGAGTTGCCAGAGTAACACAGTACCCACCTGTCACGGTCGTGACGTAATTTCAGACCATCCTGTGCTGGACCAGCTCCTTCTTGTAGGCCTGTAGCTCCCTACCCGTATACCTGAAGGTGTCATTATACATCTCAGTGATATTATCTATCAAGTTCGCTAGCGCATGGATGTACCTATAATTTATAATTCCTCTGGCAGTATGGGTGATATCTAATGCGAGAAGAATCTGAATCCCGGCGGATTCGTGGATCAAATCAGAGACTGCAGGCTCTGTCCTTTCTATGAGGTGTCTCTTGACAGTGTGTTCATAGTATGTATGAGTATAAGGAGTCTGAGCATTGCGGTGAATGTCTTTCATTTTGTCGTGTGCAGTGGTCATGACCTCTGGTAGTACTCTGCCTATGTAACACAACCCTTCAGAGCTCGGAGTAAGCCACTTGTACGCTTTCCTTCCACATATGAAATAGGCGTCATCTGAGAGAACATAGGAGACAAAATGCAACAAGACCATATCACAGATTTTCCTCACGAAGAAACCGGTCCCTAGTTCTCCCATTTGTTCAGTACAAGTATCGGGCTGGATGATGTGGGCACAATATCCCTGTGTCACTTTTCCAACCCACATGGTTTTGATCCCACGTGTATACCTGTACCGGTAGTACTTCCCACTTGTGGCTATCCTACGTACAAGTTCGGAGTTGATGGGTACTTTATCAGCCCTATGTGAGAAGGTCATTGTCTGATTGTTCCATGTCACTTCCCAATTTCCTGGTTTCCGTAAATTGGACACGTTAAAACACAGCAGTGACCTATCTACGTGGTACTGGTGGAGCTTCAAGCTAGGGGGCCTAGATATATTCAATTTCCTGTCCACCGGTCTCCCCCCATGTAATTCAAGTACCTCATTTACTGTTAAAGGGTATGGCACTAATCCCGACTTACTCTGTCCTTGAGGTACTTGCGAGCACACCCAGCATTCTGTTTGGTTTAAGACCGTACCCACTAATGAGTGGTAATCACTCAAAGGATGTCCGCCAATGTTGGTATTAGTGTTTGACTGACATCTCTGGATGCACCCATCTTCGACTATGTTATCGCAGTACTTACATATGCAGTATTCATCAGACAATAACCCTTCACATTGCCTCTGAGCTCCGTGACTACCAGATCTCTTACTGATACCAGCTTTGACCAAAGTGATGGACTGATCCTGGGGTCCTACGAATCCATCCTCTCCATCAGAACCCATTCCAGATCCTTGGGGGCCATCACAAAAACAAACTGTCCTGATCAAAAATAGAGTCACCAGAAAAAGCCAGAACACAGTCTCTTGATGCGGTGAGGAGAAAAATGGGAAGAGAGAGAAAAAAGAGAAAAATGCAGTGGGGGGAGGGGGGCAGGGTGATTGGAGGAGAAAAAAATTATGACAACCGTCCTTGATTTTTGCTGTTCACCACGCTCAGGTGTCCTGCCTCTCAGCTTTCCCGGAACAGATTCTCTAGTGATACGAGGTTCTCTTCACCTTTCTCTTTTTCACGAGTTTTCTCCGGGTCAGCGACATTCTTGCAGTGGGATGAGTGGACCCAAGTCTCTCTCTCAGCAACCTTCAGTGCTCTTGTGCTGGTCAACAAAACTTGATACGGTCCTTCCCACCTGTCAATGAGGCAACCTGAGCATAGAAAATTTCGAATCATCACATAGTCCCCAGGTTCAATATCATGACAATTACTGTTTGGTAGGTCAGGAATCGCCAGTTTCAGATTCCTTTGCTGGTTTCTCAGTCGCTGGCTCATCCTAACCAAATATTGCACAGTCATTTCATTAATGCACTTCAAATCATCCTGGGGGTCTATCATTACATGGGGCTGTCGTCTAAAAAGGATTTCGAAGGGTGATAGGTTAAGCGGTGACCTGGGAGTGGTTCTGATGCTGTACAACACTAGTGGCAGTGCTTCTGGCCACAACAGTCCAGTTTCAGCCATCACTTTGCTCAGCTTGTTCTTAATAGTGCTGTTCATTCTCTCCACCTTCGCACTGGCCTGTGGCCAGTATGGAGTATGTAGCTTACTATTAATACCCATCAGTTTGCACATGACCTGAAAGACTTCACCTGTAAAATGGGTACCCCTGTCACTTTCAATCATTTTAGGGATACCATATCTACACACAATTCTTGCACAATTTTCTTTGCAGTGAATACGGCAGTATTTGTGGCAGCGGGGAATGCTTCCACCCAGTTTGAAAAGACATCGGTACATACTAAAACATACTTGAAATTCCTACAGGGTGGTAGCTTTATGAAGTCGATTTGTATTACCTGGAAAGGTCCGTCTGTAGGAGGGATATGGGATGGCTCCGTTGGTATTGTCTTACCAATATTCTTCCTCAAGCAAGTAAGACATGTCATTGCTTTCTTGCTCGCCTGAGAAGAGAACCCTGGTGCACTCCAGTAGGCTCTTACCAATTTGCACATACCTTCCTTGCCCAGATGAGTCAGACCATGTGCCGCTTCAGCTAGGCTCGGGAGATATGCCCTGGGGGCCACTGGCTTACCTTGTCCATCTCTCCAGAGTCCCGAGGACTCCTGACCATATCCCTTCGCCTTCCAGACAGCCTTCTCCTGTAGGGAACACAAATTTTGCATTTTGATTAATTGTTACATGTTTACCGTGTTGAATGTTATCAGTTGTGTGGTGTTAGTTTGTATGGTAGTGCTTGCTGCTGATTTTGCAGCTTTGGCCGCTCGGCTGTTACCAAGTGAAATTGGGTCTTGGTTGTAAGTGTGTGCTTTACACTTTGTAACAGCCACTCTGTCGGGTTCCTGTATGGCTGTCAGAAGCCTCTTAATGTGTGACGCATGCGCTACAGGTGTGCCAGCTGCCGTCATGAAATTTCTGAGGCACCACAGGGCCCCGAAATCATGCACCACTCTGAAGGCGTACCTAGAGTCCGTGTATATATTAGCTGACTTACCCTTTGCCAACTGACATGCTCTGGTCAGTGCTACCAGTTCAGCGACTTGTGCTGAACGAGGTGGACCAAGGGGTTCAGCTTCTATGATACCTTCGTCATCTACAACTGCGTATCCGGTGCACAGGTCTCCCGAGTCCGTCTGTCTTTGGCAACTACCGTCAGTGTAGAAAGTAAAGTCTACACCTTCCAGTGGGTTGTCACTGATGTCAGGTCTCGCAGTGAAAGTCTGGTTCAGGTATTCCATACAATCATGTGTATCAGTGTCTGCACTAAATCCTCCTTCACCATCATTCTCATCCTCCACCCTTTGTGCATGACAAGGCACACTCTGCAAGTAAGTTGCAGGATTTAGTGTGCTGCACCTCTTTATGGTGATGCTTACAGGGGCCATCAGTGATAGTACCCACTTTGTAAACCGAGCAGATGAGACATGTCTGGTTTGGGCGGAGTTTAGGAAGGCTGATACTGCATGTGGTGTATGGATGGTCAGGTCATGTCCTAACACTATGTCTTCGCTTTTACTTACCAACAAAGCTATGGCTGCAACACTTCGTAGGCAAGTAGGGAGAGACCATGCTACAGTGTCCAACTGTGCACTGTAGTAGGCTACCGGTCTGCTGGCATCACCATGTTTCTGGGTTAAGACTCCTGCCACGCACCCAGCACTTTCGGTACCGTACAACTCAAAGGGTTTCTTGTAATCTGGCATCCGCAATGCTGGTGCTTGTGACAAACACTCTTTTAGTATCTCAAACGCCAGTTCGGACTCTTTTGTATGAGAGACCCAGGGCTGGATTAACAATGGGGCGGATGGAGCTGCAGCTCCAGGCCCACACTTCAAATAGGCCCACAGCATCTCTGGTGCTTTATACTGCTGTAGACAGGAAAAAAAAAATTCCTTCTACTGCAGCATTCTATCACGCTGCCCGCCCCCTCCCGTCCTACCTACCATCCGTCGCCAAGTTTATTTAAATACCCGCAAACTGGAACATACATTTTCAATACAATGGCGGCACGCAGTGAAAGGCTTTCCTAGCCCCGGCGCCTCCTCCACGCCGCCGACGTCACGACGCGTGATGTCACAAAGGCACCGCCCCGCCGCCGCACCCAGTCTCCAGTCCAGCTGCGTAGCGCACAGGCAGAGCGCTCGCACTGTAACTGGACGGACTGCCGGACTGCCTGACTGAAATCCCCGGGCCGTGAAGGAAGCCCTGGCTGGCTGCAGTTCTGTCTGTGCCGCATTTGTGTCTGTCTGATGCCGTCGATCCTCAGTAGAGAGGACACGGTGAGATGACAGACGTTTCATGTGCAGCCTGTAGTTTTACATTTTCTGAAGTGAATTATACTGCACAAATACAATGTGTATTATATATACCATATATGTATATACATGTATGTATATATATATATATATATGTATGTATACACACACACACATATATGTACAGTGTGTGTATGTATATATATATATATATATATATATACTTAAACACACACACATACACACACACACACACACACACACACACACGCGCACACACACACACTGGTCGAAGTGGGCCGGTATGTTGTGTGCAGGCCATAGGTGTGCGCACAGGCATCCCCGCCAATTAATGTCCCTTCCTGCTGCCAATTAATGTCATCCCCCCTAAAGGCGCCCTGTCAGGTCTCGTTCTTGAGGAGACGGAGGAGCAGGACACGGCAGGAGCTCTAGTCACACTTGCTATCGCTATCTGTCTTAGCGTTGCGGCTCCTGTGTGAGGCTGCTGCCACCGTCCGCGGAGGGAGCGACAGCGGCTGGGAATTATGGGGAGCAGTGTCCACGAATGGAATGACAGCGGCCGGGAGCTACGGGGAGCAGGTGACATTCTTGTTTAACTTAGCGAGCAAGAGCGAGTACCTTTCACTACCATCCTGCCCCCCCCCTGTTCCGCACCACTGCTCCTATCCTGTTTCGCACCACTGCTCCCATCCTGCCCCGCACCACTCCTCCCATCCTGCCCCCCTGCTCCGCACCACTGCTCCCATCCTGCCCCGCACCACTGTTCCTATCCTGCCCCCTCTGCTCCACACCACTCCGCACCTCCTTGCACCCCCGCTGCCCTCTGCCTCTTCCTCTGCTACACCGCCACCACCCTCAGCCGCCCCGACACCACCCTCAGTCCTCTGCACCTCCGCCCATGCCAACCGCAGCCTCCTCATCCACCACACAGCAGACCACAGTATCCTCAGCACCGGCGCTGTTAAATAGGTAATCTTACCCTGCTGCCGTTCTTTCTCCCTAGTCCCTACTGTATATCCTTGCTGTCCCTCTCTCTGTCACTCTTCCTATCCCTATGTCCCTGCTGTCACTTTCCCTGTCTCTCGGTCTCACTCCCTGTCCCTACGTCCCTGCTGTCACTTTCCCTGTCTCTCTGTCACTCTTCCTGTCCCTGCTGTCACTTTCCCTGTCACTCTCCCTGTCCCTATGTCCCTGCTGTCACTCTCCCTGTCCCTATGTCCCTGCTGTCACTCTCCCTGAATTGTGTCTCATTCCATGCGGCATAATGTGAATTTTGGCTCATACCGTGTACTATAATGCGAATTTTGGCTCATACCGTGTACTATAATGTGAATTTTGGCTCATACCGTGTGCTATAATGTGAATGTCAGCTCATACCGTGTGCTATAATGTGAATTTCGGCTCTTTCTATGTCTATAATGTAAATTTCTGCTCATTCCGTGGGCTGTAATATGAATTTTGGCTCATTCTGTGTGCTATAATGTCAATTTCGGCTCATACCGTGTGCTATAATGTGAATTTCGTCTCATTCTGTGTGCTATAATGTGAGTATCGGCTCATTCTGTGTGCTATAATGTGAGTATCGGCTTATACCGTGTGGTATAATGTGAATTTCGGCTCATACTGTGTGGTATAATTGTGAAAGGGGCATTAGTACTAGATAGTATAAGGGGTCCTACTATTGTGGTGCATAATGTGTATAAGGGGTATATGGTGTGGTACATTACACTTAAGAACACGCCCCCTTGAAGATCAAGTGTCTGAGTGTTTTGTCAAATATGCAGTGCCAATGTTTAAAGTCACAGCATGGGGCATTGAAATGGCACGGCAACTTAGGACTTCCAAACATGTGATTTTAAGATCTCGATGTTTCGGTGTACTAGAGCCCTGTCTTCAGTACATACTGTACATGGGTGTGTATATATACAGTATGTGTATGTATGTGTATGTATGTTTGTGTATATATATATATATATATTATACACACACACACACACACACACACATATACACACACACACACACACACACACTCCATTCAGTGTCCCACGGACGCCGCTGCAGCATCCTGGGACTGCAGGGAAGGGACCCGGCAGATGAAACTCAGTGCAGCAGGTAATGGCATCCCCAATTTGCCGCAGCTCATGCTGGCTTATCGGGGCTAATAGGACACCCCCAGGCAATATCATTACCCATGATAATGTGCCGCAGGTGATTGAATTTCCCCCATAGTGAGGGGTTTCCAATTGTTTGTTGCATGCCCATAAGTAATGGCAGCCCAACAGAGCTATTCAATTGTAATGCAAATGGAAATGAGTTCTGCGGTTGCCTATTGCTTATCACGCCCAAAAGCACTGGGTTTAACGGCGTAAAGTATCTAAACCTGTCTAAACTATTGGGCATGCTGCCGGAAACAACAGTTTGGACGCTCCAACAATTATTTGCAGATTTCTGCTCGCCACCTCAAAATGCTGCAGTCACCTCAGAAATCATGCAGTCATGGCAAGAAAATGTAATAATTCCATTGGGCGCCTTTTACTTTTCTCTCTCTCTCTCTCTCTCTCTCTCTCGCTATATAGATAGATAGATTTTTCTATTTTTCCAACACGCATACACACATACACACACACACACACACACACACACACACACACACACACACACACACACACACGTATGTATGTATGTAAATACAGCACTGGTCACGCACCCATATCAGCAACCATCACAACCCCATACCCCCTGCTGAAGCACACAATAGGTCCTTCAAAAATTTCAGCTCCAGGCCCATGAGGACCTTAATCTGGCACTGGAGAGACCCGTTCTGGTTTGTTTGAAGAGACCATTTCTTGCAGTGGTAGTGCCAGAATAAAGAACCCCAGAATCCAATTCTGACAGTACCCACACATTCCTAGAAAAGTGCGGATTTGTTGCTGAGTTTGCGGAAGAGTCATGTCACGGATGGCCTGTATCCTGTCTGTTGTCAGGTGTCTGAGTCCTTGTGTCAAGCAGTGTCCCAAGTATTTAACCTTAGTCCGACACAACTGCAATTTATCCTTTGAAACCTTGTGTCCTGTCTGGGAGAGATGAAACAGAAGCTGTTTAGTGTCTGCCAGGGACGACTCGAATGAGTCAGAGCATAACAACAAGTCATCAACATATTGTATCAGCACCGACCCACTCTCAGATTGAAAGGAATGCAAACAGTCATGCAGTTCCTGGGAGACAATACTTGGGCTGTCAATGAAACCTTGGGGAAGACGGGTCCAGGTGTACTGTACTCCCCTGTAGGTGAAAGCGAAGAGGTACTGGCTGTCAGGGTGAAGAGGGACAGAAAAGAAAGTGGAACAGAGGTCAATGACAGTGAAGTACTTAGAGGTGGAGGGAATCTGCATAAGGATGACCGCTGGATTGGGCACTACGGGGAATATACTCTCAACTATCTTATTTATCCCCCTTAGATCCTGCACTAGTCTGTAACCCCTCCCCCCACTCTTTTTCACAGGGAAGAAGGGACTGTTGGCTGTGCTGGACGTCCTGACTAGGATGCCCTGCTGTAGCAGCCGTTCTATGACGGGGTATACTCCTAATTCAACCTCTGGTTTCAGAGGGTATTGGGGGATTTTTGGAGATATCCTGCCATCTTTTATTTGCACTACTACTGGGGCTACATTCGACATCAATCCAGTGTTCTGTCCATCTTTGGTCCAAAGGGAACCCGGTATTTGTGAGATCATTTCCTCTACCTGCGATGGACATGTGTCTATAACGGTGGAGTGTAACATTAGCCTTTGAGGGGTGTCTAATATATCTTTTACTTCCTGTGCATGGTTCTCAGGGATATCTAAGAACACACCCTCAGGGGTACAATATATGACACACCGCATTTTACACAACAAATCTCTGCCAAGTAGATTAGTTGGAGCCGATGCAGCCAACAGGAAAGAATGTTTGGTATGCAAGGGCCCTATCGTAATCTCTGCAGGTCTACTCAAAGGGTACTGCTGCACTTTTCCCGTTACTCCCATTGCTGAAATCGTTTTGCCCGTGGTCGTTACACCTGTGGTGGAGTTTGGCACTGATCTGGCCGCCCCTGTATCTACAAAAAAAGGTTGTGGTATGCCAGTTACATTGACCATGACCTCAGGTTCACTTCCAAGGCCAGCAATCAACTTCACTGGCTGCAGACTACAGGTATGACCTGACCTCTATTGTGGTTTTGGACCCTCCCGCAGAGCATTGGCAGCTACTATATGTGCGGGGGATAGCTGTGGACTTTCAGGGGTCTGCCAGTTCCTCCTTGGTGGGTACCTCCTTATTTCCCCTCTATGTGGTTCGTAATCCCTCCTATGTGTTCCCTGATCCCGTCTATGTGTTTGGTAACTTGGTTCGTATTCTGGTCTAGGGGGTCTATATTTATTATGTGTCCCATTACACCTACAATCCCTGGGAAAGTGCCCCTCCTTCCTGCAAATAAAACATATTATTGTAAAGCAAGAAGACCTGGCTCCCAGGTAAGTGCGCAAAACAATAAGGAGCAGCCTATATCCAAAACACAACAGGGGTATTCCCTCCACCCCCAAAAATAGTACAAAAAGAGAAAAGTGAGTGAATTGGACAATGGCGCCCTTCTATCTCCACATATACGTAGATGTAATCTCAGTAAATATAAGAGAATAGATCAGCAATATACGTTCCTGTATGTAGCTTGTATCATCAGCATGTGATAGATCAATCTCTCCGTTTTCCACACAGTATTCTTCCTTTTGTTCCGTTTCCGGATGGTAAGAGAACCTGAATAAGTTCTCAAACTCGCATGGATGTAACAGCAATCTCAGGCAGCCACCCGGGTTAACAGCTCCCTGGAACCGGTAATCACTTTCGCCCACAGTCGTCTGGATGATCCCTCTCACAGCACCGACGCGTTTCAGGTCTATTCCAGACCCTTTTTCAAGGTAAGTGTCTTGCTGATCTATTCTCTTATATTTACTGAGATTACATCTACGTATATGTGGAGATAGAAGGGCGCCATTGTCCAATTCACTCACTTTTCTCTTAAAACATATTATTGACCTTTTCCAATCGTCAGGGGTCTAGGGTTTGGGTTGGTTGGACATCCCTTCAAGCACCTGTATACTTACCAGCATCAACCTAACCCCTTGCGACTCCCTGTGCTTAGTGATGTTTCAGTCATGTTTGATTGCGGACTCTCTCAGTGCAGCTACCGTAATACCTCTCCAGTTTGGCCGAGAGGTTTGCACTCTGGTCCTTAATGCCTCCTTTAGTTCGTCCATTAGTACAGAGACAGCTACCTCCCTGTGGTTGGCATGTAAAGCTCTATGGAAATACTCGGATGCCGTTTCACTTTCTTTCTGTCTTATGGAGAAAATTTTATTCCACTTGACAACAGTGGGGAAATACAATCCTAGTTGTATGTTACTTTGCCTTACATTCTTCTGACTGTATTCATCAGTGAGTTGCACTTCTGCATCAAGTTTGCAGTCTGTTATAAATTTCGTGATGTCAGTATTAGAGGGTAGACTCGCTCTTAACACTATCCGCCAATCTTTTTTGTGGGCTCATGGGCATTGCCCAATTCTTTAATACATTTCTGGCATCCGACTAGATCTTTTCTGGGATCGGGGAATTCTGACATAATTGACCTCAGTTCTATTTGGAACCATGGACAATGCATTGCCATGTTTCTGATGGGGGTTACTCCCTAATTATCAGTTCTCCCATTGGGGACTGCAATCACCCTGACAGGGTTTAGCACGCTCAACCACTTCATTTCTGTTTGTCTCTATAATACGGGGAGCTACTGTCTCTGCATAATGGACGGTCCCATACTTACCGGTGGATATGACCTCACCCGCCCCTCTACTGGATGGCACCGTTACTGGTTGGACCGTGCCCACATGAGTGTCCTGTATGGTAGCTGGTAGGGAGAGTGCTGATATCATGCTAGGCTCATCATCTTCCTCACAGCCTTGGGGAAAATTCAAAACAGGATACAACTTGCAGGGATTAGGGTTAGTACAATTGTTATGCATGTTGCTGTTATTTACCGATGTACCATTGGTTGTAGCTGTTTTCTCTCCATCGACATATGGCGGTGGTGGTGCACTCGCATTCACATTCCTGTCAGGTTTGGAACTCACTGTGCGAGCAAACTCCCTTTGCATGTCTCCCTCTTGTTGCCATATGTTCAAACAGTCGTTATGTCTGATCCTTTATTTCTTAGATTTGATTAGACATATTCTGTTCCTTACATTCTGTAGCACCTCTGGTACAAAACTACCAACCCTAGGAAATGATGCCCTATCATCAGCAGTCATACATACCCACTCATCACAAAAAGCCTCTCCGTGTGGACAATACTTCCCACACATTATCAACTGAGTGGACCCCCTGGGACTCAGCTCTCCAGCCTGAACCCTGGCTGCCGAACGTCTCTCGCTTGTACACTTGGCTCCCATTGTCGGCCTTTTATACACAATCCCCAAATGAACAATACGAGCAGATGGTGAATGTCCTCAGAGTTCTCTCACCAACTCCTTCTCCGCTGGCCGTACCACGACTCACTCCAATAGTGAACACCGCGTACCCAGTGAGGAGCATACCAGCTTCTGGTCTCTATCCGCTGGAAGTTTTGTAGAATGAGAAACACCTTATCGATCACCCTTTCCAGTGAATGTCTTACCTAGGAAGATTTCCTGAGAGAGAGTCAGCGAAAAATTCCTTTTACTATACACAAATCATGCTTGCGTATGCTTTACACAGCGCGTATGATGCGCAATTTGCGCAAAAGAACGCAAATGGTATCACGTTGCGCCACATATCGCACACAAACGCGCAGTCCAATCGCACAGCGTATAGATACTTGTTATCTATACGCCCTATGATCACTGGAGTCGAATTCACAAGCTGCGCTCCACAGCTGGAGCGTAACACTAAAACCTTAAATCAATGCTTCACAATCTATACTCTATCACGCTCCTTTGCACGTTTTACAAACACACACTACGTGCCTCAATACCTGATTAATACGCAAGGTTTGCGACCCATACAATGCCGCCGAGCCTCTGCCAACTCAGCGTTTCCACGGGATTCCCGATTTCCGGGGTTCAGTACGTCCACTCCTTCCTTCCACTCACACTAATACACAGTGTTTTTCTGTACAGAAAAATATCACTCCCTTTGATTGATAGCTTTTTTCAGAGGTAGTACACTTTTAACAAACTATTATTGTAATCTGCTTTTTAAAAATCGGATAGTTATTTGCTATGGTATGACTATAAATCCTTTACCCCGCCTTAACTTGAACTGCTATCATGTGGTTATAACTTGCGCTCGCTGCCTCACGTAACCGTGCGTATGTACGCAACCATGCGTTACCGCACCACGTGCGTGTTCTTGCACGCTTACCGCACACAACGTGCCACGTGTTCACCGTACGTTCGCGCCTAAATATACCACACTTATCAGGATAAATGTGAGCAACAAAATGCAACTGCCCACTTACACAATACATAATTGTTCCTTATACTCGCCGGAAGTTACCCCCAAAGGTAATCCTCTTTTGAGTGTTTACCTAAACATTTAGGCTGGAACTGTTTCGTGTTATTTAAAATTACTCCCTTAACAAACTATATCAAATATATAACAAACGCATCCGACTTTATACAGATCTATAATGACTATTATAACCTATGGAAACAATATGTGAGAATATATGCAAACTATCGGTATGCTTTTGCGCCAAAAGTTACACACACAATAATAAACAACTTTTTTCCTGTTTGTCCCTCGGTTCGCACCAGCACCTCCAAGACTATACAGAACAGACGTGGTCTAACAACACAAGATAGTTTTAAAGACAATACAAAATTACTTAAGATGCGTTGCCACCCTTTGTTGCTAGACCAAAGTCTGTTATGCCCTGCAAGTCTGTAAGTATGTGGTGAACCGGACGAGCCGCCAACTGTTAAGTTCATTTAACTTTCAGGAAAAAGCAGTGCCTTATTACACAAGAGTTCGGGCCGCTGCGGCCGCTAACTGTACGCTATAACCCTCTAAGAAATGTGTGCACGTTGCATAGGCACGCCGACACGCTGTGAGCACAATGCAGCTACACGTGTGGCTGAATACACTTTTAACCCTTAACAGGAATGGAATGCGACACCAATTGTATATATTATGTTGTGGTCCAACGCAGCAACAAATATTTACTTAAAAAGGGGATACACACAGAAATACAATAATACAAGAGAAAAGCTACAACCAAGAGAACATACGTTTGTTCGCCTGTGCCACCCGGGTCCGGTCCTCAGTCAGTAAAACAAGATGACCTTCAGAGAATTAGACTGGGACCGGCCAGGAGGCCTGGCTTTTATACAATTGTCCAAAACATAATACAAAGGAAACTGTAAGCTCTTCTTTCATAGGTCAAATGGCTGGTCATTTACAGTACGTGAGGGGTCATAGGTCGGTTTGAATAGGTGGGCGATGCTTGGTCCAGGTGTCCTCCACTGGGTTCCCGCCGAATATCAGGAGTACAGTAATTACAGTGAGATATTAATATTGTATTCCTGCGCATATCTATGCGCAGGAGCATGCTATATTCTGCAAACTGCGATCGGATTGTAGCCCTTGAAATACTGTACATCTGGATACCAAACACTATGTCATAACCTAATTCTGACACATCCAGTACTGGGCCCAGAACAGGTGGTCTCCGCATGCAGGGTGGGCCTGGAGCTGGAGGAGGCCTGATCCTGGTGCGCTCTCCTCTGGATGATGACCCGGTGTGAAAAGGACTGCCAATGCCTGGTGGGAGGAGCAGCTCAACTCCACAGCAGGGGAAGCAGCCAGGCAGGAGAGCGAGTGGCAGGATGGGATGAGCCTCGCCGTTTAGCCCCATGAGGATCCGTGACAGAGGCAGGTGGGAAGCCGACGGTGTTGCTACGGCCCTCAAGCTGTGCGGAGGCGTGCAGGTGGCAAGAAAGTGGCCGCATCCCGGTCCATGTGGTCACCCCGCTCCACTTTGGCTCCAGCCGCTCCACCAGTCCCCCCCCCTCCCGGGAATCTCCCGGGTTAGGGTGATGTCCAATCCGGCCCTGGTGCCGAGATCGTTCAGGTGTGTACCCAGCCTTAGTCATTCTAACCATTTACATTTTTTTTGTTTCAATAACCCCAAAAGGAAAGAAATCTGCATCACCTATGGAATTTACTTAAAATAGGAGAGAGCTGAATAGGCCAGAAAAACATATGAGTCTTTGATTTTTGTGATTGGTTAGTTTAGCAGTTGCTTGGCAGATCAAGGGTATTAGGCTGTTTTTTATTGGTTTAGGCTTGGCCTATCAGTAGTAGAGGGTAGGAGGGCTTTAGTAGCCTTTATAGGAGTTTGAGTGATTTAAGTCCTCTTGTCGGTTTGGAAGCCCACCTACCCTCCCGAATTTTTTTTATTTTTGTTCATGTTCTACATTTCTAATACTCATTCGATCTGAAATTCATTCAATTTAATTTGGCGGGAAAGCGCTACGGCCAGCAGTCATATGTAGCATAAGTGGTCGCTGTGGGCCACTTACCCCTTTGATGGACGGCCGGTGTTGTCCTGCCCCTGAGAGGGGACATTGGGCATTCCCACTAGGAGATCCGTACCGTGCCAGTAAGGGGTGGTGAGTCCTTCACAGCGCAGGTTATGCTTATATATAGTTAGGGCATTTCAATCGCCGCCTTTACAGTTGGGGGCGTTTCAGACAGTCGCCGTCAAGTTGTATGATATATTTGACTGGAGCTGGCCATTGAAGCGTCTTCCTTGCCATCCCTACGTTTGGTGTCATCCAATTAATAAATACAATGACCTTTTAAATCTAATGCAGTTGGTGTCCTAGTTGTTATTTTTAGTTGATAAGCTAGCTTAAAGCATATTGTTAAGGTTAGAGCAATCACAATAAATGATAGACGCCTTCGTTCTTTTGTATAAGGGATCTTATTCAGCAACTGCTAAAACCCACATGCTGGGTGCACAGGGCAAGGCCCGATCGCATCGCAGGCTTGGCAAATAAAGGAAGCCCCCTGGCTGTAAAGGCAGGTCCACCGCCGCTATGTCTTTTTTTCACATTGGCCACGTGTGATGTCACGTGGCCGCTGCAAAAGCGGCCCAGACCCGCCTGCATTTCCATCGACATCCCCCCGCAAAGCTGCGTTGCCGCCCCTGATTGCCACAGCCAGTGGACGTCTCAGTAGGATGATAATCAGGCACGGCATTAGAATACAGACAAAGTATCGTCTGTGGCAAAAGATGCAATCACAGCCACAACTGCGCCCACCTCTGTATCAGACCCCTAAGCCTCAATCTTCAGCATCGACTAGAGAGCTGCTCCTAAGACTCCTTAGTCTCTGTGATAAGAAGTGTCTGTCTGAGAAGGCCCAATTGCTGGTATTTCCGGACTTTACTCTGGTGGAGACATGTCAAAGCTTCTGAAGAGGACACTGGAGAAGTTGCTCATAGCGACCAAACAGCGTCTAGCTATTATTTTATAGACTGTACTAGATAAATGATACCTAGAAGTTGATTGAATACTATGGGCAACTTCTACACTTATTCTCTTTAGAAGGTTGGACACATTCCCCTATCTGAGAGTGTTGATCTTAAAGACTGCTAAGAAACAGCAACATTAAGTATTGGAGTTTCCATTTAGCCAGATCGACTTGAGAGAAGGAAAATAAAGTATGCAGAAGACTCAAACCACGATGACCAGTGGCAGCTCCAGAGGAGGGGCTGCAGGTCAGGTCAAAATTCAAATAGAGGAGCCACACCAACTGCCATTTCAAACTGACTCACTGGCAGTTGGTGTGCACATTGGCGAAATTAGAGGGGGGTGATAAGGGCGATTGCCCCTGTAACACACAACCCCAACTCCACCCACTTGCTGATCCAAGCAGAGGTCGCGGGAGATGCGGGCGCTGGCCGGGACTGCAACGCTTAGACGGCGCCAGGCGGTCCCGGAGCTGCAGGTGATGGCCGCAGTAGATACGCTGAGACGACGCCAGGTGTATGCGAGAGCTGTGGGCATTGGCTGGGACCTGGCCGCGGTAGACACTCTGAGACTGCGCCGGAAGGTTGCAGGAGCTGCGGACGCTGGGCAGATGAGTGAGATGTCTGAGGTGACTGAGAACAGCAGCATGGAAGGAAGCAGCGTGCATTGCTGGTGAATTGTCAGCAGCTCGGAGGCCGCCATGTAGCACACAAGGAAGGATCTGTCTGTGCTGGTTAGGGATGAACTTCCTCTCTGGATGCCGGCCAGAACTGTATGTACAGTAGTGCTAAGGAGAAGCAGCAGCAGTACAAATCCGGCGGCAGGTAATGTGCATGCCAGGCAATAGGTCTGCTGCCAGGGAACAGTAGCTACACCAGTGTAGTGATTATGGGCCTGATCTGTGTAATAGGGCTGTCTCCTTGCTCCTCTCAGCCTGCATGTGTGGTGTCAGGAGTGTGTGAAAGGTTGTCTGGCAGCTGCGGTGGGCACAGTGCTTATGGCAGCAGAATCTAGGTTTAACCAGCAGCACTGCCGTGTGTGGGTACAGAGTGGCTATGCAGCCAGACAGGGAGTGACCAGCAGCAATAACGGGAGGGCAGGCAGCACAGATGGGTATGTTATTGTCAGTGATGGGGAGATGAGTGTCCTGCAGTGTGGCCAACTGCTATGGGCGGCTGCGCTAGCCACGTTCAGGTCAGCTGAGACGGTGCCGAGTGGGAATCCTGAGTGTAGATGTGTAACAACAAAATCAGGACGACACTTGCAGCATCAGTGTAATACAGGTCTTTACTCAGCATGAGCCAGACACGAAGTGAAAGTACTGTAACATGGGACAAACAGGAAGTGTCACCTCAGCATGACATCATCTCCCATGATGCACAGCATGCAGTTACATCCCCCCTTTCAAACCGGAAGGATGCAGAACATGGATGAAACAAATGCAACAATGTGACAATGTTAAGCGTGAACAAAAGAGAAGACATTATACAATAAAGTCTTGGAACTTTGGGTTGGGTTTGGACACACGGCCCGATCTGGTAATGGTACACTGGGAACCTATAGGCATGTCCGCTGTGACACCAGAGGGCTTTATTATTTCAGAAGTGGTCTCTGAGGAAGGACTGTCCATGCAATGTGAATCATCACTGACATTGGTTGCAACTGTGGTAGAAACTGATGAATCAGGCTGAGTAGAGCTTTCTTCAGGTACACTTAACAGATGGCGGCGGTTGCGTTCATAGAGGGCATTATGAGACTGTACCACGTAGCTATTTGGACGACCTGCAGGATGCTGAACCACTGCCATTCTGTCAAATCCTTGCTCGGTTTGCATGCGGACAGGCTGGCCTGGAGACAGTGGTGGCAGGCGGTATGCTGATCTGTCATAAGAAGCTTTGGCAGCCATTCTGCGCTTACTGATGTTCTCCCGTACCTGTGGCTCTACTCTGAGTTGCAGGAGCTGCTTTGCCATTGGGATGCCTGTATGGGTGCGCCGTGCTAATAGGCACTGTGCAGGGGATGGAAATCCATCTCGGGACGTGTTTCTCAAGTTTAACAGTGCCAAATATATGTTCAATCCATCTCGTGCACACTTATCCATTAGGTGCTTTGCAGAGCGGACTGCACGCTCTTCCAATCCATTTGATTGTTGGTAGTGTGGACTACTAGTGATATGCTGGAAGTCCCATGTATTCGCAAAGAACTCTCTACTCTTCAATTGCCTGGCATTATCAGTGATCAGCTGCTGTGGGGTGCCATGTGATGCAAAGTGTCTCTTAATTTTTGCAATGACCATTTGACTTGTGGTACTAGTCAAGTAGTTTATCTCGAACCATCCTGAATAGGAGTCAACTAGTACCAGGTACTCCTTCCCCCTCCATTCGAATAAATCAGCCGCAAGAATGTACCACGGAAGATTAGCAATGTCATGGAGCAGCATGGGCTCCCGTGGCAGGTGTGGACGCAAGGCATTTCAGGGTGCACAGCACGAGATAGCACAGTCAATGTCACCGTACGTGGAGGGCCAGAACACGGTTTCACGGGCCCTACGCTTGGTTGCCTCCAGGCCGGCATGGCCCTGGTGCATCTGCTGGGTGTAGAACGTCTGAAGGGCAGCCATATTTACGAAGCGATGACACCATCAGACACGGTGAGCTCATCTCTCATACAGTAGAATGAGCGAAGGCAGTGTGGCAGTTCCTTGGAAGAGGATGGCCAGCCATTGAGAATCACAGCATAGAGACGCTGGCAAAGATCATCCGCAAGTGTAGCAGCACGCAACTCTTCCAGCCACTTGGTAGGGAGCATCTCCACAGCCATGACCTCATAGTCATCCTCAGTAGCATTCATGTCAGTAGTCGAAAGGAAAGCTCGAGACAGAGCATTAGCAATGTACATTTCTTTGCCTCACTTATATATGACATCCAGGTTGTACCGCTGCAGCTAGAGCATCATTCCCTGAATGCTGGAAGAAGCAGAGTGGATGGGCTTCTTCAGTATGGTGATGAGAGGCTGATGGTCAGTTTCTACCGTGACAGGACGGCCATAGATGAAGTCATGGGAATGGTTGCAGGCGAACACCAGTGCCAACAGTTCTTTCTCAATTTGTGCATACCTGGTTTCAGTGTAGGTGAGGGCCCTGGAAGCAAAAGCCACCGGTTGGCGGTGTTGGAGGCACACGGCCCCTAGACCACTCTGTGAAGCGTCAGCAGAGATGACTACCGGATCATGCACATTGAAGTATTGCAGGACCGGTGGATTTGTCAGCATGGTCTTCAATCGATCAACTACAGCCGTGTGTGCATCCAGCCAGCACCATTCTGAGTCCTGGTGGAGTAGCTGCCGCAAAGGTGCCGTGGTTTCACTGTATTGCGGAACAAATTTAGACATGGAGTTGATCATCACCAGGAAGCGCTGCTGTGCCGGTTGGTCAGTCGGAAACGGCATTTGCTGGATGGCAATGATTTTATTTGGGTCCGGTGTGACGCCTTGACTAGCACGTGGCCCATGTACGCCACTTCTGTAACTCTAAATTTGCATTTGTCTGGGTTGAGCTTGAGGTTCAAAGCACAGGCCCCTTCCTTGGTGCGGCCCCATACCAGGATGTCATCGACGATGATTTCACAGGGATAGCCTGCAAACAATTGCTCCATGCAACGCTGGAAGACCTCACTGCCCGTAGTGATTCCATAGGGCATGCGAAGGAAGACATACGCCCTATCAGGGTCATGAAAGCAGTGAGCAGGGATGAAGCTCTGTCCAAAGGGATTTGCCAGAATCCGCACTTTGCATCCAGGGTACTGAAAACTGTGGCATCTGGCATGTCAGCAATCACTTGCTCGATGGTGCGTAGAGGGTGATATGGATGCAGCAGTGCTTTGTTCAAGTGTACTGGATCAATGCAAAGACATACAGTCCCGTCCATTTTTGATGCGCCCACCATGGCGGACACCCACTGTGTTGCTTCCTCTATGGGGGCAATGACACCCAATTGAGTCATTCTGTGGATCTCTTTAATGATTTTGTCTTTCATTGCGATAGGAACCCTCTGGGGGGCATAGACAGTAGGCACAATAGAGTCATCCAGCCTCATATGGTACACAACAGGAAGCTTGCCAAGTGTACTGCAATCAAATAAATCCTGAAAGTCTTTTATCTACGGGTTGGTCATATGTAATGCATGTACCTCAGGCCCCAATTTGAGAAGGTCTAGCTTCATACTGTCAGGGAGGCCTAGCAGTGGTTTAACCTTTTGAGCCACAATGTGGATTAGCAAATCAGCATGGGTAAACCATAGCTTTGTGGTACCCAGTGTGGTGGTGATCTGGCCACCATAAGCTATCAAGTTGATCTTGTCCCGTGGGTTTATCTGTGCAGTTGGATCTATTTCACGTAGTTGTTTGTAGGATATGACATTGCACTTCGCTCCTGAGTCTATGTTGATCATGACCACCTTGTTCGTATGCTTTGTTCTCAGTTTGATCAATATTTCGCCCTTCTCATCCAAGTGGTCTACACTATCACAAACTGTCATGCAAACTGATTCACACCCTGACTCCATTTCAACCTGGTTAATCCGCCGGGGTGAGCGGCAATAGCGCGACTCAGACTGTCACTTTATGGAGGTGTTAGGCGCCGAGGGTCCGCTCGTCAGTGCGGCCGGCGCCTAGCAACGGGGACGCCACTGTCGGATCGTGTTCCCCGTTGCTGGGTCTAAGTTTATATCATCACTGGTTTTCTGGCTGTGTAGCATGCAGCTGCACGGCATGTTGTAATTATCACTCATCTGTTTTCCTGGCCATGCAGCTTGTCAGCTGCATGGCATTTAATCCAATCAGCCTCCAAACAGCTGATTGGAAGACTCTCTGTTAAAAGCACTCCCAGGACTCCTCACAGACGCCGGTGATAGCTTCCTGTTTGCATGATTCTGCTGCAGAGAGAGTTCCCAGTCCCGGTCTGTTCGTTTGTTCCTGTTCTCAGTGATCCTGTACTCGGAAGTTACCATCTGTTCCTGGAGTCTGATCGAGCACCTTTAACATCTGGTGGCGTTCGTGAGTCGCGGCGCAGCCGTGTGTTGCGGCTTGTCCGCTACTATTTATTATTGTGTTTATTTTGAGTTCTGGAGCTTTGCGGAGGATTCCGCTTCCACAAGATCCACTCTGGTGTCCAGCGGTGCCGGATAGGAGTGTCGGATCCGTGGATCTTTAGTTGTCCTTTTCCCTGGCGGCTAGTCCGCACATACCTTTTGATTTAGTTTAGTTAGCTTGTAACCCCTGGCTTGGTTGCTTAGTCAGAGGGCCCCTTGTTATCACCCTGTCTCGGACTTCCCCTTGTCTCCCATTAAGACCTGCGGGGGCATCGGGGTTGGGCAGACATAATCCGCCCTTCGAACGCGGCTGCCATGGGCTCAAGCAACCATAGTCTCGCAGGGGATTTCTGATAACACGGGCGAGACAACGGAGTTAGGGCGCCAGGGGTTACTAGGCTCTCCAGCTCCCACAACCTGTATTTCATTCCTGTACTCAGATCTCTGCCATAAGATCTTCTCCAGTCTGGAGTACAGGAATCGTAACAGGAGGTTTGATCTTTGGAGCGGCAGCACCTTGCAAAATGATTCCATTTCCCACATGCATTATATGCGGGGCAGCTTTGTTTGTGAGGAGGGAGCTTTGTTTGCCAGGAGGGTGCTGTGCCATGCAGTTCTTACACGTAGAGGATCGGTGTGGAACGGCCGCCATGACACACACCTCAGCGTCCTTTCTTAGTTCCCTTGTGCCCTTTTCAGACTGCTCATTTAACATACAGATATTTATGGCAGTTTCTAATGTGAGGCCCTTCTCCCGCAGCAGCTGTGCACGTACCTTTTCGCTGTGTATGCAGCATACAATTCTGTCACGGATGAGCTCCTCTGTGAGGATACCAAAATTGCACTTCTTTGCCAGCAGCTTTAGCGTGGAGACGTAGGACTGTATAGTGTCATCACCCTTTTGGTTTGTGCTGTTGAAAACATGCCTGTCAATAATGACATTCTTTACTGGCATGCAGATCTCTTCAAACTTTGCAATTAGGATGTCAGGATCCTTTCTGTCTTCTCTGTCAGCATATATAAAAACATCTGATTTGTCCACAGCATCGGTGCCTGCGAGGTTCAACAGCATGTATGCCTGGACTTTTTTTGATTTGTCTGAAAGACCTGCTATGGAGTATATGTGCCATTCCCTTTTAAACCACAGCCAGTTGTCAGCCACGTTTTCATCAAATATCAACGGATCTATTCTCCTCAGACCTTTTGCCATGGCATCCCACTTCTGACACCACGTAGATGTGTAACAAAATCAGGATAACACTTGCAGCATCAATGTAATACAGGTCTTTACTCAGCATGAGCCAGATACAAAGTGAAAGTAACAAGGGACAAACAGGAAGTGAGTCACCTCGGCATGACATCATCTCCCATGACGCACAGCATGTATTTACACTGAGGACCCACTTATGCTCTTACTGCGGGCCGGATTCAAATGTTATCCCCTCCTCCCAGCCGCAATCGCACCCGCCGGCGGTATTCTAATGTTACTGCCGACTGGTGCGACAAGTTAATCTCAGCTCACTATTCCCGGGGGGAATACACAAAGATATTATAAGAGATCACTGCATGAAAATGGGAGGAGTCAGGACTGGAAGGGGAGGAGTCAGGATTCATTTAAAACCATCCCCCTATAAGAAAAGTCTAGATACGCCCCTGTGTGTGCCTCCCCTAACTGAAGTTTGATCTGAGCTGCAGCCCCACCTCTGGAGCCTCCACTGATGATGACTAATTCTGTCTATCTTTAGAACCTTCCTCCTCCAGGTCTTCAGGACCTAGACCCACAAAGAGTGCTAAAAAGGAGTGGTCGGTAGTTTAAAATGACTCAATGCACTTTACAGATAGTATGAACATAATACTTACTTGAACTACAGAAACCATGCCTCTAAAACCAAGGCAGCCATTTTACGCAAGTTATTTTATTTATATAGCGCACATATATTCCGTAGTGCTTTACAGAGAATATTTGCCCATTCACATCAGTCCCTGCCCCAGTGATCGCTAGAGTGCGTTTTTTGCATCCCTGCGATCAGGTAATCGCCGCCTACAGGGGGAGGGGGAAATCGCTGTGCAGGGGTGCGATAGCATGTGCAGGAGAGCTGCACAAACAGGAGTTTGTGTAGTCTCTGCACAGCCCAGGACTTATTCTTCCAGTGCGAAGATCAGGGCCGGAACGGACATCAGAAACCCTCCCTCCAAACGCCTGGTCCCTCCTGCGTTTCTCCGGACACTCCTTAAAAACGGTCAGTTGCCACCCACAATCAGCCTCTTCCTGTCAGTCACCTTGCGATCGCCCGTGCCATCGCTTTTCTCGCACATGCCTGTCGATCCCCATCGCTGGACCGACGTGCCTGCGCATTGCGGTGCATACGCATGCGCAGTTCAGACCTGATCGCAGGCTGTACAAAAACGCAGCCTAGCGATAAGTCTGAATTAGGCCCTATATCCCGATCACATACACACACACATTCACGCTAGGGTTAATTTTTGTTTGGAGCCAATTACCCTACCAGTATATTTTTGGATTGTTGGAGGAAACTGGAGTACCCAGAGGAAACCCACGCAAGTATGGGGAGAATATACAAACTCTACACAGTTAGGGCCATGGTGGGACTCAAACCTATGACCTCAGTGCTGTGAGGCAGTAATGCTAACCATACACCATCTGTGATTCCCCCAAATGTATATAATATACATAGTATGGATTTCCCTATAAAATACACTAGATGAAAATTAAAAATTGCAGCAGCTGTCAGGAGACCTTTCCATGCAACTGATCAGGAAACATTTCCAATTTGAGACTGATAACATTATCCCAGATAGAAATTTCTTAATGCTGATGAGAACCCTAACGTCTATGCTCCAACTAGAACCAGGAGTTATTTTTTTGTGATCCTTAAGATTTAACTGCACAGAAAAGGCACAATTATTTTTGCTGGTGATTTTAATACTATAAATATAATTCCTATCCAATAAACCCTTTGACCTCCCTAATATCGATCATAATTCTAAAGCTTTATCCCTACTCCTTAAAAATCAATTATTTTCTGGAGAGTTACATAGAAACATAAAATTTGACGGCAGATAAGGTTCTCAACCCTATTTGATTCTTAGGTCTTTGTAAAGATATTACATGCAAGCATGTTTAAATTGCTCTACTGTCTTAGCCTCTACCACCTCTGATGGGAGGCTATTCCACTTATACACTACCCTTTCTGTGAAGTCATTTTTCTTTACATTTCCCCTGATCCTCCCTCCATCCAGTCGCAGTGCATGTCCTCGTGTTCTAATATTTCTCTTCCTTTGAAGAATATTTCCCTCCTGTACCTTGTTAAAACCCTTGTTATATTTGAAAGTTTCTATCTTGTCCCCCCTTTCCCTTCTCTGCTCCAAACTATACATGTTAAGATCTTTTAGTTTTTCCTGGTAGGTTTTGTGAAGTAGGCCGTGCACCATTTTATTTGTCCTTCTTTGTATGCTCTCTAATGTATTTATATCTTGGAGATATGGGCCCTCATTCCGAGTTCAAAAAAGAAAAAGGTACCAGTACGTGTAACAAGGCGCATCAAAGGGGGAACTTCTTGGAGTCAGAAATTTGCTGAACTCAATGGTCCATTCCCACAGGGTTTTTGGATATTATCCCCAAATCAAGAAAAATAAAGAGGTGCATATAGTGAAGCACAGCTTTGGCAATATCAGATGTTCATAAACTACAAAAACATTTATTCCAATACAATAATTAAAACATAGCAGCCTCTGAATAAAAGCATAAGGTGAATTCACAATAGCAGCAAATAACAAAACGTCACATATACATCTCCAATGGAAGGTATAGATAATGGATGAATAAACACAAATAGCAATGTGTGACCACAAAGGATCTATCCATACAGGGAGTCCAATCTATGTAATTACCGGAGGAAGGTTCTTATGAGCATTTGGGTGGAAATATCCTATGGCAACCGCAGCGCCTTCTCCCCCTCTCGTCCGGTGTACAGTCAAGGTTCTCCCTGTGGTCCTGGAGTGGATATAGCCAATTTTTCCGAGTTGATCGCTCGCTAGCTGCTTTTAGCAGCAGTGCAAACGCTAGGCCGCCGCCCTCCGGGAGTGTATCTTAGCTTAGCAGAAGTGCGAACAAAACGATCGCAGCATTGCTACAAAAAAAGATTGTGCAGTTTCAGAATAGCTCGAGACTTACTCCTAGCTTGCGATCACTTCAGTCTGTTTAGTTCCTGTTTTGACGTCACAAACACGCCCTGCGTTCGGCCTGCCACGCCTACGTTTCCCCAGGCACGCCTGCGTTTGTATCTGACACGCCTGCGTTTTTTAGCACACTCCCGGAAAACGGTCAGTTACTTCCCAGAAACACCCACTTCCTGTCAATCACTCACCGATTAGCAGTGCGACTGAAAAGCGTCGCTAGACCTTGTGTGAAACTGCATTGGCTTTTGTGAAAGTACGTTGCGCATGCGCACTGCGCACCAAACGCATGCGCAGAAGTGCTGGTTTTTAGCCTGATCGCTGCGCTGCAAACAACGGCAGCTAGCAATCAACTCGGAATGACCGCCCTGATCTCCAGAACTGAACACAGTATTCTAGATGAAGCTGTACCAATGACCTATAAAGTGGCATTACAACTTCTTTCTGCTGCTGATTCCTCTCCCTATGCAACCAAGCATCTGACTAGCCTTCCTCATTGCTTTGTTGCATTGCTTCCCTAAGTCACTTGAAATAGTGACTCCTAGATCCCTTGAATTTTCCATTATAGTGCCATTTATACTATATTAAGTCCTGGCCAACTGGCAGCTGAAGGACGGAGACCCGGCGGCGGAGTTCAGCGGCGCACAGGGGCATCTCCCCTGCCGCGCCGTCCTGACTGCCTGGAGGGACCGCTCTCCCCCTCCTCTCACCCTCCTGATTCTCGCACAGAGGTGCGCCACACACTGCAGCAGGACTGCCGGCGGCTCGGTCGTGGCCCCCCGAAGGAGAGATAATTAGGAAGCGTGCTCCCGCTTCCATTCACCAATACTCTCCCCGTCTCACATTGCCATGCATTGCCCTGGATCCTTGTTCTCTGCTACTCTACCCAGGGCTGCCTGATGGCCATCTGAGACCAGGCCACGGGGGGGTGACCGCTCCCTAGGAACCATGTTGCCGTCTGTATTCTGCTGATCCCGACACATCTTGAGCTACTTGCAAACACCCTCTTCCGGCCCCCTCCCGGAATATGAGACGTGCCTCGAAGTCCTCTAGACGGAGCAAAAACAACCAACCTCGAAAAGTCACGAGGTCTCAAGCAGACCTGAGATCCTTCCTTCATCCCACGACCTCCCCACAGATGGAGAACCGTTCCTCCCCTCGCTCCCCGACCTCCCCCTCTGCTTCCTCAGCCTCGAACCCGGCTGATGAGATGGCTGACCCTGCGTCAGCTGGTGGTCGCGAGCTCCGGGAAATCTTAACCTTTATGAGGTCCCTTCCCACAAAGCAAGACCTTCAAGACACTATTAGGAATGAGCTCGCCTCCATCAAAAGCGACATCTCACACCTGTCTGACCGGGTGGTAGCCCTGGAGGATGACCGGGAAGCTAGCGCTTCCTGCATGTCCCAGCTGCGGGACTCTGTCCTTGCCCAATCCAAGGAAATCCGGGCTTTACAGTCCAGAATGACGGATATCGACAACAGGGGCAGACGGAATAACATCCGGGTACGTGGTCTCCCGGAGGAGGTTCCCCAATCTGGACTAGTGGACGCTCTGTCCAAGATATTCAATGAGCTCTTGGAAAAGAAACCGGATAACGTCATCACTTTCGACAGAGCCCACAGAGCCCTTAGACCGAGGGGCCTTTCCACTGACCGGCCTCGTGACGTCATTTGCCGGCTCCATTACTTCGCCCAGAAGGAGGAGATCATGTTCAAGGCCAGACAACTTGATGGTATCGACTTCAACGGCTGCGCTATAAGCCTCTATCAAGATCTTTCTTGGTACACACTCCAGCAGCGGAAATCCTTGAAGCCCCTGACGGATGAACTGCGGAAACGTCAACTTCGCTACCGTTGGGGTTTTCCTTTCAACCTCCAGGCCTGTTCCTCCGGGAAATGGTACACCCTATCTTCCCACACAGGCCTCATCCCGTTCTGCACCTCACTAGGCCTACCTCCATTGTCCATTCCGGATTGGGAGTTTCCTCTTCCTGATCTTCCTCCCCCTAAGCGGGCTCCTAACGCGCAACCATGGCAAGAGGTTCGAGGCACCGGGAGGAAATCCCAGTCAACTACATCGCCCTCCAAGACCAATTTGCTGTAATGGACCCTTCTGATTGACATTGTTATCCCTGCTCCTTTTTTTCTTTTTCTCCTCCTACAGAAACTCTTGCTGCTAACGCAATGTTGGAGGGTAATTTTCTTTCTCGATGGGTTCTCACACATGTTAAATGTTACCTCCTAGCTGTTTACGGAGGTTATTGATAAATGGTTAATGTCCTTGCTCATGCTGGCCGGTGGGGGGAGGGAGCTCCAGACTTATCTGCTGCCCTTGTCCCCCCTCTGGCCCCCCTTTTTGTATCGTAGGATTTTTTCCTCTCCTTTTTCTTATGTCAGTTTAAATACGTAATTGCTGTTAGCATGGTTCCGGCTGCGGTTCACTCCCATTCCCCCATATAATACCCGCCTTTGGCTATAAGCCGGTAGGGAGATTAACGATGTTATGGTTCAGTCTCTCTCCTGCGGGTCTTTTGCTGATATTATTACATTGTTTTTGTACTCCTTTCTTTTTTATCTCTTTTTCCATGCTTATTCTTCCTTCTCCCCCTTCTTCCCTCCACTTTCAGGTTTTTAGGAACGTGTTCTACTTCATTCCACCATGAGTGCCCCGGGGAAGATTAAAGTGCTGTCCCTCAATGCACGAGGTCTCAACTCGCCGGAGAAGAGATCTAGCCTTCTACGTCTGTTAAGATCTGAAAGAGCAGATGTTGCATTAGTGCAGGAGACCCATTTTAAGGTTGGAATTCGCAACCCCTCTATTACCAATCACTACTTTCCCGTAGCGTTCTACTGTAACACCCCAGGTAGCAAATCCAAGGGAGTGGCTATTGTTTTCTCCAGGGACTTGCATGTCTCGGACGTTGCCATACACAGGGTGGTGCCGGGTAGGCTCCTTCTTTTAACTTGCAAGATCTTTGAGCAAATGTTCACTTTTGTGGTGATTTATGCCCCAAACCAGGCCCAACTATCTTTCTTTAATTCCTACCTCCCGAGGTTAGACTCTCTGTTGCAGGGCGTCACGGTTCTAGGTGGAGACTTCAACTGGACATTAGACCCAAGCACTGACACCTCATCCCAAACCTCTAGATTTGTTGCATCTACATATCGCCGTGTTAAGCACCTACTTCACAAACAACAACTAGCTGACTCCTGGAGGACCCTTAACCCCTCAGGACGTGACTACTCCTTTTATTCACACCCCCACCGGGTTTACTCCCGCATTGATTATTTATTCCTTAGCCATAGACATCTCCCGCTTCTTAGAGACGCCACTATTGGCTCTATCACATGGTCTGACCATGCCCCGGTGACTTTGACTCTGGCCCTCCCTCACGGTTCCCATAAACAATGGACCTGGAGACTCAATGAGTCTCTTCTATATGACACACTCTGTAAAGATGCCTTGGACAAGACCCTAGACGACTACATTGCCACGAATGTAACAGATGATGTCTCCCACCTTACCGTGTGGGAGGCACATAAATGTGTCCTTCGCGGCAAGTTGATACAACTGGGCACCCAAAAAAAGAAACAGAGACAGTCTCTGATTTCGGGACTTCTACTTAAAATTCACACCCTCGAGACATCCCATAAAGTATCTCTGTCAGATGTGACCCTAGTAGAGCTGTCGGAAGCCCGCTCTCAGCTGAATAAACTCCTCTCTAACAATATAATCCATTCCATCCGTAAATGTAAACAGAAATACTATCAATGGGGCAATAAGCCTGGCCGAGTCCTGGCTCATGCTATACGAACCCAACACTCGGCTTCATTTATTGGCTCGGTGAAAGACGCCGGAGGAACCCCCAAATTTAAAACACCTGAAATTGGGGCTTGCTTCGCACAATTCTACACCTTGCTTTATAATCTAGAGAACACTCCCCTTGCTATAGATCCCCACCTTTCAATCCAAAAAATAAGGGACTATCTGAGGTCCATTGACTACCCTGTTCTCCCGCCCTCGAAGCTTAATATATTAGAAGCCCCTTTCACAATCCAAGAGATAGACCAAGCCATCTCCTCTATGCCGTCGGGGAAAAGTCCTGGTCCCGACGGTTTTACTATCGCGTACTATAAGGTGTTTAAAGATAGATTGCTCCCTCTTCTCCTTCGTGCATTTAACTCAATTACATCTGGCTCGCATTTCTCTCGTGATTCACTGGAGGCCCATGTGTCGGTGATACCGATACAGGGCAAAGACCCTTCGGTCTGCTCCAGCTACAGGCCCATCTCCCTTCTCAACGTAGATCTTAAAATCTACGCAAAGATTTTAGCTAACAGACTAAGTGCGCTGATCCCTCTCCTGGTTCACAATGACCAGGTGGGTTTTGTATTGGGCCGGGAGGCCAAAGACAACACTACCAAAATCCTCAATCTCATCCATTTAGCATCCCACAGTACTACCCCCACTATTCTACTCTCTACCGACGCCGAAAAGGCATTTGATAGGGTCAGTTGGAAATTTATGGAATCCATCCTGGAGCATATAGGCTTAGGTCCTAATGCGCTTACTTGGATAATGGCCCTATACGACTCCCCGACGGCAAGGGTTCGCGTAAACGGCACCCTGTTGGACCCATTCGCCATAAACAACGGCACCAGGCAGGGCTGCCCATTATCTCCCTTGATCTTCGTCCTATGTATCGAGGCATTGGCCAGGTCTATTCGGGCCAATCAAGCGATTAGGGGTTTCACCGTAGGTGATGGTGAATATAAACTAGCTTTGTTTGCCAACGACCTCCTGGCCATAGTATCTCACCCCACCGACTCCCTTCCGCATCTAATGAAAGAACTAGATCTATTTGGACGCCTTTCAAATTTTAAAATTAATTATAATAAATCTAGTGCTCTTAACATTTCCGCCCCTGTAGACTCCGTCGCGGCCCTTAAACGCTCTTTCCCTTTTTCGTGGCAACCTTCCCACATAACATACCTCGGCGTCAAGTTGACCGCTAACGAATCCCAGTTGTTCCCACTGAATTATGTGCCCCTTTTACAAACAATTCGGAATGACTACTGTAGATGGAATATGAAATTTTTATCCTGGTTCGGGAGGATAAACATAGTTAAGATGAATACCCTCCCTAAATTATTATATATAATGCAGACCCTCCCAATCCGCATCCCGGAGACCTGGTTCCGATCTATCACCCTCTTGATTCAGCAGTTTGTCTGGCAACGGAGGAGGCCTAGGATTAGTCGCTCCCAGCTGACAAAATCGATTGTGAGTGGCGGCCTTCAGCTTCCTGATATAAAAAACTACTACCATGCCATCCTTTTAAGTAGAATTATAGACTGGACGAGATACCGTGAGTTTAAACAATGGGTGACGCTGGAGGGTCTGTATGTACAACAATTCCCAGAAATATTTCCTTGGCTCCCCTCCCTCCCTAAACTGCTCCTCCCCCACCCTACCATAACTCCTACACTTGCTGCCTGGAAGTCACTGCGCGCATTACCTCACATCTCTTCTAAATTCGGTCCCTTGACGTCCTTTCTGGCCAACCCTGAATTTGCTCCGGGTGACAAACCTGCCCACTTTTTATGCTGGGCATCATCAGGTTTGTTCAGGGTCGGCCAGATGGTGTCATCAACTGGAGTCAAACAGTTCTCAGATCTGAGGGCAAGATGGGACATCCCCCAACAGGACTTTTGGAAATTCCTGCAAATAAGACACTTCTTGATAACTAGCACTAGGCTCCAGAACGCCGCCAGAGAGATGACCCTCTTTGAGAAACTCTGTGTTGCCGCTCTTGACCCGACCCACACTATTTTCACGCTTTACAAGATTGTCTGTCATTCCCAACCTACCGACACTCCACCCTTTGCTGCGGCGTGGGAAAGAGACCTGGGCATTTCTCTGTCGCGTAGAGACTGGGAAAAAAAAATCTTAAAAACCCATACAAGCTCTGTCTGTGTCCAGGTCAGAGAGACTCAATATAAGGTTGTGACAAGATGGTACAGGCACCCCTCTCTTCTCCATGCTATGTATCCCTTCTCCTCACCGGCCCTCTGCTGGCGCTGCTCCTCCTCATCTGGTACCCTTCTACATGTTTGGTGGACATGTCCACTGATCCAGCCCTTCTGGCGGGAAGTTATACGCGTTTCTCAGATCATCCTTAAGACTCAAATCCCGCATGATCCAGCATTCTGGCTTATTAATCACTCCACAATCCCAATGTCCCAATACAAACACTCCCTATTGCGACATTTAAGCAATGCAGCACGTGCTGTGATCCCGGCCAGGTGGGGGTCCCACGTCCCTCCCACGAGTCGTACATGGTTCACTAAACTAAATTACTTTATGAGAATGGAGGATCTGTTCCTCTCATAGATAGGCAAATCTCGTGAATTTGATTCCACATGGTCCCCGTGGTTGGAATACAAGACCTTCCGAGCCTACTTGGTCACTCCCTTGGACGGTAACTGAAATTTTTACTTTCTGTATCCCATAAACTTGCTAAGTGGTACCTCCTACTTCTCCAACCCCCCCTTTTCCCTTTCTTTCTCTCTCCCTTTCTTACCTCACACTTCTCTTTACTTCTATCTTGTTGCCTTCCGGCGCTCCTATTCTTTTATTCTTTTACTCTACTAATCTTTATGTTCCTTAAGTAAAGGAACACCTTTACCTAATGCTGAACAACCCTATTCTCTACAATACTGGGTATATGTTACCCCTCACGCACCCATTCGCTTCTGCAGGGTTGCCAACTCTCCTTTCGACATCTGTACAACTTGATTTGTGTTTATCGATCATGCAGTGTTGGTGTTAATGTTTTTTTGAACCTGTAATTGCATAGGTGTTTTCCTTTCTCTGTTCCTGCCTTTAAAACCCTTAATAAAAAACTGATTAAACAAAAAAAAAAGTCCTGGCCATAGATTACATATTTTTATTCCAATGAATATAACATATATACTAGAATAGACATGATCTTGAGGACAAATTGGATGTAAGTATTTATACAATTATCATTCCAAGTTTACCTAGAACCTCATTCAACCATGCCGCTCCCACCTTAAGCCTTGCCACCCTTCCCCATCCCAGCCTATCCCTCTCAACCCTACCTCTTCCCACCATACCCCTTCCAACACTACCCCCTTTCCACCCTACCCCTTCCCACCCTACCCCTTCCCACCCTACTTTTTCCCACCCTACCGCTTCCCAACCTACCTCTTCTCACCCTACCTTGCCGCATCCCACCCTACCTTTTCCACAGTATCCGTTCCCACCCTACCCCTTCCCTCAGTACCCCATCCCATCCTAACCCTTCCCACTCTACCCATTCCTACCCTACGTCTTCCCACTCTTCTCCTTTCCAGCCTACCCTTTTCCACCCTACCTCTTCCCACCCTACTCCTTTCCACCCTACCCCTTCCCACCCTACTCCTTTCTACCCTACCCATTCACACCCTACCTCTTTCCACCCTTCTCCTTTCCACCCTACCCCTTCCCAGCCTACCTCTTCCCACAATACTCCTTTCCACCCTACCCCTTCACACCCTACCTCTTCCCACCCTACTCCTTTCCGCCCTACCCCTTCCCACCCTACTCCTTTCTACCCTACCCCTTCACACCCTTCTCTTTTCCACCCTACCCCTTCCCATCCTACCTCTTCCCACCCTACTCCTTCCCACCCTACCTCTTTCCGATATTAATTCAGATTTTCATGCACAGAGGACAGCACTTCTTCTGGCTTGGATAAGTGCTGGTGATTAATATAAACATTCTACTACTAATTTTGTATTTTTTCTATTTGCTAACTATCCCAGTACATGTAACAGATTATTAGATATTACGTCAATTACAAAACTCTGTTTTAGAATATATCTGGCTATACAAAGCCCCAAGATTAGACTGTTTAAACAGCGTTCATTGCAGATAAACCCTAATCTTGTTCATTATTTGCTCCAGCAAGGAGCAGTAGTCAGCGGCTGGAGGAGTTTTTATTCTTTAAGTGGATAATTAATTGATGAAAGAGGTTCTTGGATGTCTTCAGGGGCATAGCCAGAACTTTGTGGGCCCCATAGCATCATTTTGAAGGGGCACCCATCCCAATTCTTCTAGAGAGACACTTCTCTGCAGCAGTTGTTAATTGTATGCCCTAAAATAGTGCCCTGGTTAATTTTCTGAACCATAGTAGAGCCTTATTTAATGTTGTGCCCCATAGTAGTGCCCCTAGTTTCTTTTCTGAATCGCAGTAGTGCTTAAGTTCACCCTATGTCATATTTCCAAGCTGCCAGTACACATTATGCAACACAGTACCCCTGTCATGGTCTCCAGCCGCGACTTAAACCCCGTACCCCGTCCTTTACCTTCCTGGCCGCTTCTCTGTTTCAGCCGCTGCTTGCGGCTCTCCAGAAGTCGCAGGAGGGCATCTTCTGCAGCGCCTCCTGCTTCTGAGTCGCTGGCTGAGGACGATCCTCTGTATCTGGAATGGCTGCAGCCTTCAGACGGGAACCTCTTGCAGTTGCAGACACCATCTTCTTCCTGCTTCTTCTATGCTGATTCTAGACACTTCCTCTCCAGCAGTGATCACCTGACTCCAGCATCTAATCACTGACATCCTCAGGGTCCAAAGCCCACAGGACTTTGTTGTTCAAATCGCCAGAACTTTGAGTCATTCCTATGGACTAGTACTCTTAGTACATGTGCTCCTGCCTGCTCCTGGTTCTCCAGCTCAGTGCATTACACCGGTTCCACCCGGTTCTGCTGCTCCGGTTTCAGCCCGGATTATTACTCCATATCCACCTGGTTCTGCACCTGCAAGTTCCAGCCTGGATCATCCTGCTGGTTCCAGTCTGGTTCCCATCCGGTTTCAGCCTGGTCACCATCCAGTTCCAGTCCGGTCCCCCATCCCGTTCAAGTCCGGCCACCATCCGGTTCCAGTCCGGTCCCCATCCAGTTCCAGTCCGGTCCCCATCCGGTTCCAGGCCGGTCACCTGTTGGTACGGGTCCGATCACCAACCGGTTCCAGTCCGGTCCCCATCCAGATCCAGTCTGGTCCCCATTCAGCTCCAGTCCGGTCACCTGTCAGTTCCAGTCCGGTCTTCTCATCTCAGCATTACTCCTATGAGGAGAAACTACCTGCGACCTCCCTGTTTCCTCCCAACCAACATCAAGCCTACACCAGTTCCTGAAGCCTCACTGGATACAGCATCAAGTTCAGCTAGGTCCGTGACAACCCCCAATTCACATTATGATATATAGTCCTCCTCATTCATATTGTGCCTCATTATAGTGCCCTGGTTTATATTATATAACATTAAAATGCCCTCCAGTTCATTTTATACCACACTACAATGAGCAGGTCCAGGGGCATACCTAGATATATTGCAGGCCCCAAGGAAAAAGTTTGAAAGGACCCCTACATACCACCCAATGGCGATAAATGTATATAACACATGTAACTGTGATAGGGAATAGCAGATCATCTTAATAATTATTTTTGCTCAGTATTCACTACTGAAAGAGAGGGGAAGGGGCCACATTTAAGTTGCAGGGATATTCAGGAAAATGAAACAAGTACATTTACAGAGGAGAAGGTCCTAACAGAACTCTCAAAGCTGAAAGTGGACAAATCTATGGGGCCAGATGGGATACATCCAGGGATACTAAAATAACTTAAAGAGGTGCTGGTAGCACCATTGACAGAATTATTCAACCAGTGATTAGCTACAGGAGTAATTCCAGAGGACTGGAAAAGAGCGAACATAGTCCCACTGCACAAAAGTGGAAGCAAGGAAGAGGCAAACAACTACAGACCAGTGAGTCTTACATCAGTAGTAGGAAAACTGATGGAAACACTCTTAAAAGAAAGAGCTGTAGATTATCTGAAATCCAGCAATTTACAGGCTCCCAAACAGCATGGATTCACTGGGGGGAGATCATGTCAAACAAATCTTATTGACTTTTTTGACTGTGTGACTAAAGTGATGGATAAAGGTGGAGCCGTGGATATAGCTTATCTAGACATTAGTAAGGCTTTTTACACTGTTCCACATCGCAGACTGCTAAATAAACTTGGAAGTTTGGGATTGGATACTAGGATTATTGAATGGATAAGATCTTGGTTGCAGGATAGAAAATAGAAAGTTGAGGTAAATGGAGTGCATTCACGGGAGGGAAATGTTACCAGTGGAGTACCCCAGAGATCTGTCCATGGACCAGTGCTTTTTAATATCTTTATTGGTGACATTGCAAATGGCATTAAAGGGAAAGTATGCCTTTTTGCAGATGACACAAAGGTATGCAACAGGGTAGACACACCAGGATGGGTAAAACAAATGATTGAGGAATCTACGTAGACTAGGGGAATGGTCAAGAGTGTGGCAAATACAGTTTAATGCCAAAAAATGCAAAATAATGCACTTGGGTCTCAAAAATCCAAAGGCTAAATATAGTATTAATGGTACTGTACTAGAAACTACTGAGGAGGAAAGGGGTCTAGGGGGGTCATTCCGAGTTGTTCGCTAGCTGTTGTTCACAGCGATTAGGTAAAAAAGCGGCACTTCTGCGCATGCGTATGCGGCGCAATGCACACGCGCGACGTACTTTCACAACAGCCGAAGTACTTTCACACAAGGTCTAGCAACGCTTTTCAGTCGCACTGCTCGCCGCAGAGTGATTGACAGGAAAGGGGAGTTTCTGGGAGTTAACTGACCATTTTCGGGGAGTATGTGGAAAAACGCAGGCGTGTCAGATACAAACGCAGGCGTGCCTGGAGAAACGCAGGCGTGGCTGGCCGAACGCAGGGCGTGTTCGTGACGTCAAAACAGGAACTAACTGGTCCAAAGTGATCGCAAGCTAGGAGTAGGTCTGGAGCTGCTCAGAAACTACACAATCTTTTTTTGTAGCCGCGCTGTGATCCTTTCATTCGCACTTCTGCTAAGCTAAGATACACTCCCAGAGGGCGGCGGCTTAGCGTTTGCACGGCTGCTAAAAGCAGCTAGTGAGTGAACAACTCAGAATGAGGGCCTAGGAGTCACTATTTCAAGTGACTTAAAGGCAGGTAAGCAATATAACAAAGCAATGAGGAAGGCTAGTCAGATGCTTGACTGCATTGGGAGAGAAATCAGCAGCAGAAAGAAAGAAGTAAGAATGCCACTGTGTAGGTCGTTGGTACTGCCTCATCTAGAATACTGTGTTAAATTCTGGAGCCCATATCTTCAAAAGGATATTAGTACATTAGAGACTGTACAAAGAAGGGCAACTAAAATGGTGCATGACCTATATCACAAAACCAGGGACGTGCAGTCAGGGGAGGCAGTGCCTGCCCTGTCATTAATGATTAAAATAATACAAAGAAGATGCATATGACACATATTCTGTGTCATATGCATCCTCTTTATATTATTCTAATCCCTAATTCTCTGAAAGTGGGATTGGGAGGCACCGATCGTGGTGCCTCCCGTTGTCAATGGGGAAAGATATGGGAGCAGAGAGCTGACGCAGGCGGGGCCTAGCAATGGGCAGGAAAAGCCCATTGAAATAACAAGGGAAGGCGGCACCATTAGAGGTGCCGCTTTCATACAGGGACGTGCTTTCAACCTATGAAAGCAAGCCCCTGTCAGTGTGGCCACAGTGATTGGCCAGCGGATCCGTCACTGGATCCGCTGTCAATCACTGTGTGGGCGACGGTGGCGGAGGAGGAGCGGACGGCGGGATGCGGCGGTGGTGCGGGCGGCGGGATGCGGCGGTGGTGCGGGCGGCAGGATGCGGAGGTGGTGTGGGCGGCGGGTTATGGCGGTGGTCCCGGCAGCGGAAGTTTACCTGTAGCAGAGTTTGGAAGCGGAGCGGTACCAGTTTCAAAAATGGAGCCTCAGCGTAATTTTTTTAATTCAAGATGGCCGCCACGAGCCAATCACGGCTCGCTGCGTCATCGCCCCGCCCCCTCTGGCTGACTTATATAAGTCAGTGCGAGGGAACGGCTGTCAGTCTGATGGCGGAGGAGGAGCTGTGAAGAGCTCCTGAAGAAAGAAGACGGCTGAAGTCCTGGATGGGCGACGGCTATGCAAAAGAGCTTAGCAGCCGTCGCCCACCAGGTGAAGACACTGGAAACCCTGGGGAAGGCAGCAGCCATGCAAAAGAGCTTAAAGGCCGCCACCTCCCAGGTGAAGACGCCGGAAGCCCTGGGAAGGCGGCGGCCATGCAAAAGAGCTTAAAGGCCGCCACCCCCAGGTGAAGGTCCTGCACAATAAAATAATAAAACATTAGGTATTGTGTTTTTATTTTAATATTTTTTTTACAGGCGGACTACGGGTGCTAGTGGGCCCTTTATGTCCGGCCATGCTGGCACTTGTGGTTCCTTAAGTGCCAGCATGCTGGGGTAGGCTTGCGGGGACCTGTAGGCCACCTGTAAAGAACAATATTAACATACAATGAACCCCGCACCCACTGCCACCTGGGGTGCGGGGCATAGCACTGGGCTATCAGTCCAGTGCTGGTTGTTGCTCGGGAGGGGGGACCCCATTTTTATTTTTTGGGGTTCCCACTTTCCGAGGAATTCCAGCCCTGGGCTGACTAGCTTGGGGGGTGATTAATGTTATGGCAGGGGGACCCCACACTGAGTGTCTCCCCTGCTACGTCATTACTCCCCCTGGCTGGTTCTGCCTAGTGCTGGTTTTAGTGATGGGTGCATTTGAATTCTGCAATTTATCTAATTATTACTCCGACAACCACGAGTGTTAGGAAAGGCCCTAGACATTTATTACCCAGGGAACTCAGCCCAGGGCTGCATGACAGCATTATTATTATTATCCTTTATTTATATGGCACCACAAGGGTTCCGCAGCGCCCAATTACAGAGTACATAAACAAATAATCAAAACAGGAAAACAGCAACTTATAGTTGAAGACAATATAGGACAAGTACAGGGTAAATAGCTACAGCCGCAGATGACGCTGAAATAAGTATCATGTGGCAGAAGACCGCGGGATTTGGTGCAGTTGAATATTATTAAAGTAAGAAAAGTACATGAGGGAAGAGGGCCCTACTCATGAGAGCTTACTTTCTAAAGGGGAGGGGCAGACGGGCAGGGGTTACACAGATGGGGTAGATAGACAGCGTGGAAGAGAGGATTAGGATGAGATTTGGCTGGGTTTGGTGAAGAAGTGTGTCTTGAGAGCCCGTTTGGAGTTTTGTAGAGCGGTGGAGAGTCTTAGAGGTAGGGAATTGCAGAGAAAGGGAGCAGCACGTGAAAAATCTTGGAGGTAGGAGTGGGTGGAAGAGGACGGGTGGGAGTGTAAGGTGAGATAAGGTCAGAGATGTAGATGGGATTGGAGTGGGTGAGGGCTTTGTAAGTGAGTGTAAGAAGTTTGAATTGGATTCTGAAAGGGAAGGGGAGCCAGTGAAGGGCTTGTAGGAGAGGGGAGGTGCATTTGGTGAGGAAGATGAGCTGGGCTGCAACATTGAGGATAGAATGGAGTGGAGCAAGGCATTTGTCAGGGATGCCAGTCAGGGGGAGACTACAGTAGTCTATTCTCTTCGATGACCAGTGAGTGAATAAGGGTCTTAGTAGCATCCTGGGTCAGAAAGAATCTGATCCTGGGAATATTTTTTAGATAAAAACGGCAGCTTTGTGAGAGGTGCTGAATGTGTTAATTGAAGGAGAGGGAGAGGTTAATTGAATGTCCACACCGGCCTGGGGGGTTTAGGCTGCGGGGAAGGGGGGATAGTGTTAAGCACCCCCCTCCGAGGGTTAGGGTTAGGCTGTGGGGGGGGAGGGGGGGGAGAGGTTTAGGCAGCGGAGACAGGGGATTAGGTTCAGGCACCTACGGGGGAAGTTTAGGATTAGGCTGTGGGGAGGGAGGGTTAGGGGGGTTTGAGAGAATGGGGAACACCCCTTACTCACCCCTGTCGGCTTCTAAAACATGGGGATCCTGGAGTCGCTACTACGACCCCGGATCCCATGCGCTGGCAAATCATACTGATCCCCTAAAACATGTGTGCAGACCAAGTAAACCCCTTTATGGCACCTGTATTCCCTAATGGTAGTGGCCTCTTTTTCAGATCTTTACCAGACCTGGATCCTCTCTTGAGACCTCAAATGGACCTGGACCCTCTATGAACACATGGACCAGACCTGGACACCGTCTGCACACCTGTGAGCTGATTCTGAGTCAGAAGGAACAATTGGTCCTGCCGCAAGAAGCAGGATTTAGCATATATCACACGCACAGAAACGATTTGTCATTTTTATGTATCTGTCTGATTCTGAGTTGGACTGAACTTTGCTGGATCTCTTTACGTGATATCAGGGTGCGAACTGGGCGATGACAATGCAGTTGCACAGAACTATTCTGTCTTGTGGGAGTGATATGAGAGTGTGATGGGCGTGTATCTAGAGGTCTGTGCTTCTCTGCGGCGTGCATAAGGAGAAAGGTCTGTTTCAGACAGAGCACTTGCACCTAGCACGGGGCTGGTGTAAGTGCCGACGCTAATTATGACAGTCGTTGCTGTAGATGGAAACCAGAGGGCTGAGCAGCATCCAGATTGCCCCACATGGAAACTGGCATTGGCATAAGGTAGTAAATCCGGTTGCTGCTGTATCACATGAACACAGACACTTTTGGCGGGATGTGATGCTGCCCTAGTCCGGTGGCCGTGCGAGATGCCGGCTGAACTTGGACCCTTACAGGGGCAATCACTTACAAGGCAAAACTGGAACGTTTTTTTAAAGGGGCAATCACTTACAAGGTAAAACCATGCCTTGTAAGTAATTTTCCCTTTGAAAAAACATCCGAGTTTGGCCGGCATCCCTCACAGCCGCCGGATTTGTACAGCATTAAATCCCACCGTTTGCATCAGACTGAGAATACTAGTCTGATCTGGACTGTACTCTCCACTTTGGCAGCTTTATCAATTAAGGCAGCTCAGTATCACGCAGCTTTCTTTCTGACAATGGCAGCTCTCTCTTTGTATATGCAGCACGCTGATTGACACTGGTAACTTATTCTCTGGCAGATCTATTGTAATTAACAGCTCACACAGAGGATAGGGTAGCGTCTAGATTCTCTTCGCGCTAAGGACCTTTCCCATAACCCCCTGGGTCCATGTCACAATCTATTTGGAATAGTAAAGTGTGGTGAGCGAAGTGGAGCGGAGCGAGACACTGAGCCCGATGCGTGGCGAGCGAAGCGAGCCCGCGAGGGTCCAATGCTGCATAGAGAAATAAATTTGCCCCAAACGATCGGAGAACGAAGGAGACATTTAGATGCTGTAAGGGCGGAAGTGCGCTCCTGCCCTCTCGTTTTGTCACGTCCAGGTCCTTAGCACGAAGGCAACATAGACACAACCCAGAGGATAGCAGTTCCCTCTGGCAGCTCCCTTTATTAGACTCTCTCTGTTTTCCTGTTGAGCTGGCAGTTTTTTATATGGTACTCAACCCTTCTATACTGACAGAGTGGCAGAGAAATATTCAACTCCAACACTTTGTATGGACTCAATTCCGTTCTGGCTCCTCTGGCAGATCTCTCTCTCTCTCTGCTCTCTCTATCTATCTCTGGGGTACACATACAGCATTGACCACCCCCAACCTCTATTTACCTACGGTTAGCCACATTGTATCAGTTCCCATCATAGGCTACAATGCAGATTTTTCTCCATTATAGCTTATGGAGAGAACTTTGAGTGACAAGCCAGCCCCACACAGCCTATCAGCATGGAGCTCCTCAGGATCTGCAAGCTGATTGGTTCATGGGTTTTTCTAGTGACAGGAGTCACCCAGAGCCCGGCCATTTGTGTAATGGAAGTGTATGGGATCATACATACACTTCTAAAAAAAATGTTTTACCTTACAGCTAACATGGATTTCTACTGGAGAAGAGGTCCAAAGTGCAACGGGGGATTGTAGGTAAGTATGTGTGAGTGTGAGTATGTATGTGAGCGTGTAAGACTGTTTAAAAAACTTGTACTATATGTGTGTATACTGTCTTTATTTTAATATTTCTTTTACGGGGGCTACAGGTACCATCAGCCCCTTAATGCCCCACATGCTGGTATTTTGGTACTCCAAGTATCAGCATGCAGGTGAGTCTTGCTGGGACCTGTAGTTAAATGTGTTATAGACAATATTATTTAATTTTCTTTACACTTATAAGCTATGAATTCGCCACCCACAGCCCATGGGTGCCTGGGGATAGCATTGGGCTTCGGACCTGGTCTTGGGTGTCCTGGAGGGGGGGGTTCCCCTTAATTGAGGGTGTCCCCACTCCATCATGATTGCCCAGCCATGGCTGATAGTTGGAGGGGGTAATGCTTCGGCCACCGGGACCAAAATAAACGTGTCCCCCGGCTGTGGCATTACCTTCCTGGCTATTGAAGCCCAGTGCTGGTTTAAAAAATACAGGGGAACCCCCAAAGCCCCCCCCCCCCAACCTATTATTTTTGGAACCAGTATCGTTCCAAGAGCCTGGTGCTGGTTGTTAAAACACAGGGGACCACATTTAATTTTTCCCTGTATTTTTTCAACCAGGACCAGCTCAAAGAGCTTGGTGCTGGTTATGCTTTTGGGATGGGGACCTCACATCATTTTTATAAAAACTTTTTAACTCTTTCTTAGTTTTCACAAACAGAAGCAAGCACAGATCTCACTGGTCTGTGCATGCTTCTGTCAAACTTGCACAATGTAATGAAACTCAAATTACAAAGTGCAAGTTTTTATACACAAATAGTTGTACACACTCGCCAATGTAATAGCCTCAAACTTAAAAACTCATAGTCTATTACATTGGCCAAGTCTAGGGACAAACTCACACCTTTCAATATGCAAAAAGGTGCGAGTTTGTCCCACACAAAAAACTCGGACCCTGTTACATCTACCCTTCAGATAGTATTACATTTAACCTCCCACATCTGAATCAGGCCCTGGGTTCCCATAAAGTTCACAGATTGCTTACTACAATGGGACATCTGGTGGTAGAATAAGGGTACTGCATTTAGAAAATAAAATTCAAACCTAGACTTTCAAAAGGGAATTATATGTCCTCTGGCAGTCGGGACATGCGTTCGTGTTTATATCACTCTCTGAACAGGTCACATTTCTCTGAGAAAGCAAACTGCGAAACGTGCGTCAGGTTAGCTGCGCACATGAAAGGGTCGCCATACTAATATAATATTGATAACATAATGGATATGGGTCTCAATCCCAAGAGGGAGTAGAGCTCACGGTGTATGCTATTAGAACAGTGTGGGTGATGCTGACCAACATACCAGTGCCGCTGCACTCAGAGTACATGATTCACTCTATCGGCTCACGCTGTATGACTAACAGCATGTGTCGGAATGATTCAAGGAAACATCCATCATTGTATTTACAATTTTTGTTCCACATTCCCCGCCATAACTAATGTGAATGTGACCTGTTCAGAGAGTGATATAAACACAAACGCATGTCCCGACTGCCAGAGGACATATAATTCCCTGTGTGTTACCCACATATTATAGGATACACTGATACATAGAGTCGCTGTGTTTTGATTTGACTTGTAATACCATAATACTGGTTAATATATGGGTGGCACAATATTGTGGACTAATATAATAAGTACCTTGATTCTGAGAAGATAAACAATCTCCCATGTACTCATTGATTATTGGAAAAGACACTGACATGCACACTGGTGCAATGTATTATGAGCCCATCTCACGGATTTATACTGTGTGATACATAACGCACAATAGACAAAGTGGCATGACAGTGTGAACCTTCTACACCTCTGAACAAAGACACACAGTTCACAGCTAATGGGATATCCCTTTTGTGTGGGCAAAACTACACAGAATAATTTATCTCTCCAATACTGTTACATTTGTATTGAGAGTGCTGAATGACGAGATAGATGCAATGATATAATGTTTCCAGGAAAAAAGGAAACTGGTTAGAATCATCACTAAATTGAAATTAATGTAGCAAAGCGACATACACCGAGTGCTGACAGCTCTACAGTGGGATATATTGTATAAGTGAATCTATTTGAACTGAACAGCCAAGAATACTAGATAATCACAACAATATTGCACAAATGAGACACAAATACTTTAAGTCACTTTATTACAGGAACTAAACAACACGGAGATCTTTAGTGTGCAGCATTTTATTTTAATCACATTTCTTCTTTTTTTCTGCACTTATCTTTTCAATTTTAATTTATATTTCGCTAGCTTTTAAAAATATATACCATACAATAAAGGTTACGTTTTAATTGATATTTACTACTGTGCACCACCTTAGGGCAATCGCTCCTTTTCCATATTCCCTTTCCCGAATAATCTCTCCCTATTGTCCACTAGAACATCCAAACTAGAATCACTCCAGGACACCCTTCATAAGGTTCAGAATGACACGCTGAGGGACGTAGATCATATCATCCAAGACCTGGCTGATCTTCGTTCTAAAAATGAAGATTTAGAACATAGGGAAAGGAGAAATAACCTCCGGATCCATAACATACCTGAGTCCATCACGCCGATGGAACTGGAGTCTTATCTACACAAATTATTCTCCTATGTTTTACCTGATCTGGGCCCTCATCAGCTGCCCTTGAAAAGAGCTCATAGAGCCCTTCAGCCTAAACCTCGGGATGGCGACCCACCGAGATACGTCATCATGCGCTTTCTTAGTTTCAAGGACAAGGCAAACCTTACATTCTCTATGATGATGTCAAACTACAGTTTCTCATACGTCCTAGAGGATGCTGGGGTTCACTTCAGTACCATGGGGTATAGACGGTTCCGCAGGAGCCATGGGCACTTTAAGACTTTTTCAGAGTGTGAACTGGCTCCTCCCTCTATGCCCCTCCTCCAGACCTCAGTTTAGAAAATGTGCCCAGGCAGACTGGTCGCACTTCAGTGGAGCTCTACTGAGTTTCACTGAAAGACTTTATGTTAGGTTTTTAATTTTCAGGGAGACTGCTGGCCGCCAGTATAAATATTTATTCTAAAAGCTGAGGAAAAATGCGCCATTACAGGGGGCGGGGCTTTTTCCTCAGGCAGCCAGCACACTGCTCAGCGCCATTTTCTCCCAGCAGCTGCAGGGCAAGAAACGCTGGTCCTCCTCTCCACTTCTGAATCAAGTATCAGGGTGCAAAAAAGAGAGGGGGGGGGAGTGTAATATTCGGTGCTATACCTATTATTAATATAAAGCGCTTGAAGGTTTCTATGTAGAAAGTACGCGACACAGGGATTTTGTCTTTTGGCGCTGAGTTGTGAGCTGGCAATTCCCTTCTGTGTCCCTCTGACAGACTTTACTGTGGGTCTGTCCCCAATTAAGCCCCGGAGTGTCTGTGGTGTGATTGTGCACGTGTGTGACATGTCTGAGACAGGGAGCTCTTCCCATGAGGGAGCCATTTTAGGGGCACAGAGTTGTAATGTGGTGGCGCTGCCGGCACAGCACGAGCCTGAATGGGTGAAAGAATTACTTGATAGTGTGAATCATATCAGTAAGAGATTGGATAAGTCTGAGTCTCATGCAGAAAACTGGAGAAAATCTGTTGAAGATGTGATTTTTAATAGTTCTGCTTTTTCATCCACAGGGGACCCCTCTGGGTCACATAAAAGGTCATTTACACAAGTTGTGCAAACTGATACCGACACAGACTCTGATTCCTGTGTCGACACTAGTGATTCCTGGGGAATAGATCCAAAGTTAGCAAAAAACATTCAATACATGATTGTTGCTATAAAGGAGGTGTTAGAAGTTATGGAGGCTCCTCCTTTACCACAGGAGAAGGCTTACTTTTGTAAAGAAAAGAAAATTAATGTAACTTTTCCTCCATCTCATGAGCTGAACAGTCTCTTTGAGGGAGTCTGGACAAATTCGGAAAAGAAATTCCAGATTCCTAAAAGAATTCAGGTAGCTTACCCTTTCCCTGCAGAGGACAGGAAAAGTTTTAGACAGTGCCCTGTCACGGTTAACAAAAAAGGTGATTCTCCCTGTGTCTGGGACGGCTTCACTTAAGGAGCCAGCAGACCGCAAGTTAGAGAACACGTTGAAATCTATTTATGTGGCCAATGGGACACTACTCAGGCCTACCATTGCCTGTGTGTGGGTGAGTAGTGCTATAGAAAAGTGGTCAGAAAACTTGTCATCAGACATTGACACTATAGAGACGAGATACTCCTAACGTTAGGTCATATCAAGGACGCTGCTGCGTACATGCTAGAAGCCATGAAAGATATTGGTCTCTTGGGATCAAGAGCCGCTACCATGGCAATCTCAGCATGGAGGGTGTTGTGGATTCGCCAATGGAATGCTGACGCAGATTCCAAAAGGAATATGGAGGCTCTCCCGTATAAGGGCAAGGCCTTGTTTGGAGATGGGCTGGATGCTTTAGTTTCTGCGGCTACCACAGGTAAGTCGACATTCTTGCCTAATGCTCCTGCGCCGGCGAAAAAGACACATCACTCTCAGATGCAGTCCTTTCGGCCCAATAAATACAAAAAGGGTAAAGATTCCCCTTTCTTTGCTGGTAAAGGAAGGGGAAAAGAAAAAAAGTCCACAGCGCCTCCAGGATCACAGGAGCAGAAATCAACCTCTGCTTCTGCCAAATCTTCAGCATGACGCTGGGGCTCCCTTGCGGGCGTCCGCTCAGGTGGGGGCACGTCTGAAACTCTTCAGTCAGATTTGGGTTCAATCTGACCTGGACCCGTGGGTCTTACAAATAGTGTCCCACGGGTACAAACTGGAGTTTCAAGACATTCCCCCAGGCCGATTTTTCAAATCAGCCTTACCAGCTTCTATCACAGACAGGGAAGTGGTGACAGCAGCAATACAAAAATTGTGTCAGGATCAAGTCATTGTCCTGGTTCCCTTGTCACAACAAGGAGAAGGGTTTTATTCAAGCTTCTTCGTAGTTCCGAAGCCGGACAGCTCGGTCAGACCGATTCTAAACCTGAAGACACTGAATCTCTACCTGCAAAGGTTCAAGTTCAAGATGGAATCTCTGAGGGCAGTGATTTCCAGTCTGGAGGAAGGGGACTACATGGTGTCAGTGGACATAAAAGATGCCTACTTACATGTTCCCATTTATCCTCCACATCAAGCTTATCTGAGATTCGCAGTACAGGATTGTCATTACCAATTTCAGACATTGCCGTTCGGACTCTCCACGGCACCGAGGGTGTTCACCAAGGTAATGGCAGAGATGATGGTCCTCCTTCGACAGCAAGGAGTCAATATAATTCCTTACCTGGACAATCTCCTGATAAAGGCAAGGTCTAGGGAAAGGTTGGTGCAGAATATTGCACTCTCCCTGACAGTACTTCAACAAAACGGTTGGATCATAAATTTTCCAAAATCACAGTTGGAACCAACGACAAGATTGTCTTTTCTGGGGATAATACTGGACACAAAACTACAGAGGGTATTTCTTCCAGTAGAGAAGGCTCTGGAAATCCAGAGAATGGTCAAACAAATTCTGAAACCAACAAGAGTGTCAATTCATCAATGCATTCGGTTGTTGGGAAAGATGGTAGAGGCCTACGAGGCCATACAGTTTGGCCGATTCCATGCCAGAGTATTCCAGTGGGACCTGTTGGACAAGTGGTCCGGACCCCATCTACACATGCATCAGAGGATAATCCTGTCATCCAAAGCCAGAATTTCGCTCCTGTGGTGGCTACACAGTTCTCTCCTCCTAGAGGGACGCAGGTTCAGGATTCAGGACTGGGTCCTAGTAACCACGGATGCAAGTCTCCGAGGCTGGGGAGCAGTCACACAGGGGGAAAGCTTCCAAGGAAGATGGTCAAGTCAAGAAACTTGTCTTCACATAAACGTTCTGGAGTTGAGAGCCATTTACAATGGCCTTCTACAAGCGGTCCATCTTCTTTAAGATCAACCCGTACAGATCCAGTCGGACAATGTAACAGCAGTCGCGTACATAATCCATCAGGGCGGAACGAAAAGCAGAGCGGCGATGGCAGAGGTGACAAAAATCCTTCTCTGGGCAGAAAGACATGCAAGAGCTCTGTCGGCAATTTTCATTACGGGAGTGGACAACTGGGAAGCAGACTTCCTCAGCAGACACGATCTCCATCCAGGAGAATGGGGCCTCCACCACGAAGTCTTCGCAGAGGTGACAGGTCTTAGGGGAGTTCCTCAAGTAGACATGATCGCATCTCGTCTCAACAAGAAGCTTCAGAGATATTGTTCCAGGTCAAGAGACCCTCAAGCAATAGCAGTGGATGTACTAGTGACCCAGTGGGTTTTTTGGTCGGTGTATGTCTTCCCTCTACTTCCACTCATTCCGAAAGTTCTCAAGATAATAAGAAGAACAGGGGTTCGAGCGATAATAAGAACAGGGGTTCGAGCGATCCTCATTGTCCCAGACTGGCCAGGGAGGGCTTGGTATCCAGATCTTCAGGAGTTGCTTATAGAAGATCCTCGGCCTCTTCCTCTTCGTGAAGACCTGCTGCTGCAGGGGCCATGCGTGTATCAAGACTTACCGCGGCTACGTTTGACGGCATGGCTGTTGAGCGCCGGATCCTAGCCCGCAAGGGTATTCCCAGAGAAGTCATTCCCACTCTTATTCAGGCCAGGAAAGGAGTAACGTCTAGACATTACCACTGTATTTGGAGAAAATATGTGTCTTGGTGTGAATCCAAGAAGGCTCCAACGTAAGAGTTTCAGTTAGGCTGTTTTCTCCATTTTCTTCAGGCGGGTGTGGATGCGGGCCTACGATTGGGTTCAATCAAGGTCCAGATTTCGGCCTTGTCCGTTTTCTTTCAGAAACAATTGGCCTCCCTTCCAGAAGTTCAGACGTTAGTGAAAGGGGTTCTGCACATCCAACCTCCATTTGTGCCTCCGGTGGCACCATGGGATCTTAACGTGAAGTTGCAGTTCCTTCAATCGGATTGGTTTGAACTTCTACAGGAGATAGAGTTGAAGTTTCTCACTTGGAAAGTGATCATGCTATTGGCCTTGGCATCCGCAAGGAGGGTGTCTGAGTTAGGAGCCTTGTCTCACAAGAGCCCTTGCTTGATTTTCCATGAAGATAGGGTTGAGTTAAGAACTCGTCAGCAATTTCTTCCAAAGGTGGTTTCTTCTTTCCATATAAACCAACCTATTGTGGTGCCAGTGGCTACTGACACCTTAGCTGCGTCAAAGTCTCTGGATGTGGTCAGAGCTTTGAAAATTTATGTCGCAAGAACAGCTCGGATACGGAAAACAGAGGCTCTGTTTGTCCTGCATGCTCCCAACAAGATTGGGTGTCCTGCTTCTAAGCAGACTATTGCGCGCTGGATCAGAGGCACGATTCAGCACGCTCATTCCACGGCAGGATTGCTGTTACCGAATTCGGTGAGTGCCCATTCTACTAGAAAGGTGGGCTCATCCTGGGCGGCTGCCCGGGGGGTCTCGGCATTACAACTTTGCCCAGCAGCTACTTGGTCAGGGACAAACACGTTTGCTAAGTTTTACAAGTTTGACACCTTGGCCGATGAGGACCTAAAGTTTGGTCAATCGGTGCTGCAGGGTCATCCACACTCTCCCGCCCGTACTGGAGCTTTGGTATAACCTCATGGTTCTGAAGTGGACCCCAGCATCCTCTAGGACGTATGAGAAAACAGGATTTTAATACCTACCGGTAAATCCTTTTCTCCTAGTCCGTAGAGGATGCTGGGCACCCAGCCCAGTGCGTACTTTACCTGCAGTTGTTAATTGGTTATAAATGTTTTCAGCACGGTTCCTGTATTGTTCATGCTCGTTGGCATGTGTTTTGTTGAATGCCATGTTGTGCGGCATAGTTGAAGTGTGAGCTGGTATGAATCTCACCATTAACTTAAAAGTAAATTCTTTCCTCGAAATGTCCGTCTCCCTGGGCACAGTTCCTATACTGAGGTCTGGAGGAGGGGCATAGAGGGAGGAGCCAGTTCACACTCTGAAAAAGTCTTAAAGTGCCCATGGCTCCTGAAGAACCGTCTAAACCCCATGGTACTGAAGTTGACCCAAGCATCCTCTACGGACTAGTAGAAAAGGATTTACCGGTAGGTATTAAAATCCTGTTTTTACCACTATTTGGCCCCCGTTACCATCATTAAGAGAAGAGAACTCGGGGATCTGACTACTGCTCTTCGCAACCGGGGGATCCGATACAGATGAGGATTCCCTTTTAAGCTGTTGGTGGACATTAACGCGAAAACTGTCATCATCAGGGATCCCAGAGAAGGCTTTCTTTCACATTTGGAAGACTTGAGCCCCCCCCCCCCCCCCCCTCCCTCTGCTTCCTCTCCTGATACTTGAAAAGACTACTCTTCACATGCTTGGCATACAGACTTTGGCCCTTTTCCTGCAAATGGCCTCGGGAACCCGCAAGTAGACTCTATCGTGTTTTAGAATGATATATTAATATGTGATTAATAGCGAGCCCTTGTGCTTTTTTGATCTTTGTCTCCTCATAAGAGTCCTGGGTGCGCAGCCTAGTTCAGCTCCCCTAATTAAGTGGATTGCTGATTCTGATATCCTCCCTCAACCTTTGCTTTAGCTGCTCCCCTGGGACTCTCTGACAGGCACATATATGATGGTTGTTATTTGCTTCTTTCCTGTTCTTTCTATTTTTGCATACCTTCTTTGTCTTCTTTCTCTTTGTTTACTAATGTAATCTCATGTTGATGATACTGTTTAGTTTAGACATCTTCATGGCTCAGTCCCCATACTCCTTGACCTGTTCTCACTATGTTTATACACTTGGTTATGTTCTTTAATTTGGCCAGTCTCGATACTTTTTTCATTACTTACCCACTGTAGGGATGTGACCCTTCATACTGTTAGCTATTACTACCCTCATATTGCTCCAACTCAGTCGGATGTAATATTCCATTGTTAGCTCACCCCAATTGCCTCTTGAGGTGATACGGTCTTATACCGAAGTCATTTCACTTTGGACTCGTTAGTCCTGAGGTCTGAGTGTGATTTTCTCTGCTGGCCGTGAGGATCTCCCACCAATATCCTTTTTCCTCTACCTCATTCCTCTAACCTGTCCTCACCCCCATCCCCAGTAGTGAGCAGTGAACTATATTGCCTTCTTTCATTAAACAGTCAACATTTAGCCCTGCAATAATGTCTCTCGTCTTGACCACTATGAATGTTATGGGCCTGAACACCCCTCAAAAATGCTCCACTTTGTTTCGTTCTATTCATAATATTAAGGCTGTGATTGTCCTGCTTCAAGAAACCCACTTTAAAGGCAATTCTCACCCATCTCTCAGCTCTAAGTGTTTCCACGCTGTCTTTTATTCCTCCAGCTGTACCAAACCCAATGGGGTCGCAAATCATGATTAATAGTAAAATCCCTTTCTCTCTCCACTTGGCTTACATAGACTCTGATGGTAAGTACATTATCCATGTGGGAATAATGGGTCACCTAGAATGCACCATTGCTAACATATATGCACCTAATTCAGGCCAGGTTTCCTTTTTCAATTCCTTCTTTTCAGAGTTGAATAAAAGAAGAAAGGGCTATCTAATAGTAGGTGGAGACTTCAATACCATTATGGATACCTCTGTGGACGAAACACACTCTCTTACTCCCACACGGCCTACGCCTCCATCTCATTCATTGAATAAACACACTAGGGAATCAGGATTATTTGATGTTTGAAGAACTCTTAACCCCACCTCCAGGGACTATACTTTCTTCTCAATACCACATCAATCATATTCTTGTATCGCCATGTTCTTCTGCTGTACTCTTGCCTCTAAACATATTTCTAACCCATCTGTAATTCCTAATACATGGTCTGACCATTCTGTTCTACTTGCCTCATTTGACTTTCTTGACACTCCGGTCTCTCGACCGCCTTGGCGCCTGAACGAGACTTTATTAGAAATTCCTCAATTTCAAGATAAAATAACCTTAGCAATTTCAGGCTATTTCTCCCTCAATGTCAACGAATCCTCCTGCACCCCTTTGGTTTGGGAGGCACAGAAAGCTGTTATTAGAGGCCATATTATCAGTTATGTCTCCTATAGGAATAGGGAACATAAACAAAAATTGACGTCCTTAACGGATGAGGTCCATAGACTTGAATCGCAACATAAAATGCATCCCTCTTGTGTGCTTTATGATCAACTCACCTCTGCTAGGGCCTCTTTGAACGCCTTGTTAGCTGAGAAAACCAAGCGGTCTCTCAGCAACGCTTCTATGAAAAACGTAACAAGGCCGACACCCTGTTAGCTAATAGACTAAAAGCCCACAGGACCTTGTCAAAGTCGAAAAATTTTGTAATGCATACACCAGGTACTAACCCCATACACATGCCCGCTGCGCGTGCACTTATTCCACCGTGCGTGCACATATCCGCAATTTGCGTAGGATCGCTCCTGCGATCATGCGCGTGGTATGGGTATTTACGGCGGGGTTTGTGAGCGCATAAAGGGGTTATCAGAACATTACATATTTAACCCAAATAGTGCATTTTGTACACATAGTTCCCCTACACCACATCAGCAAGTATCAACAGTTTAAATGATTCCAGGACTAAGGGATTCGCCTTTGCATGATAGGAAGGGACAGACAAAGGTTATAAGGTGATGTCTAGTATCCAGCTGTAGGGTATTTTAAGGGTAACATTCCGGTATTGGTTAGAGAAAGATCGCATGTTCCTGCGTATAGTTATGTGCAAAAGTAGAATATAGATATTAACTGTATTTACTGTATATTATGTATGCGGCGGGAATCCAGAGGATACTACCCCCAAGAGCAGTTGAGAAAGACATCGCCCACCTTTTCAAATCAACCTATGACCTCTCCTGTAATGTAAAGATGCACCTCTGTGTCCAATGGACAATGAGATTACAGTGACCATTGTATTGTGTATGTAAGTTGTGTATAAAAAGCCCGTTGTTGCCTGGCCGGTCAGAAGACTCTGAACGCTTTCTACCTGACAAGCGGAGGACCGGCCGGGTTGCGCTTGCGAACATTCTCACGTATGTACATTCTCTGTAGCCATTATTCTGTTTAGATATATCTTGTTAGGTCTGTAGTGTATAACTTGTACTGTTACCCCCTTTCAAATAATCCACTGTGGCCTTAGAACCCAGTGTTCAACTACATATTGGTGTTGCGTCCTCATTTCCCTGCTAGGCTTTAAAGTGTTTAACTACATAAGGTTTTAAAGTGTATTGATAAGGTGTGTACGCATAGCGGGTACTTTATACCTTCAGCGCTGCGTAAAGGTTCGAGGTGTATCATCATTACAGTGCTTTACGGCACAAGGTTTAGAGTGTAACCATATTATTACATTGTATTACTAATAAGGTTTAAAGGTTATCAATTGTGTGTGCGCGCGCTGTGCGTACTCTGTACACTCAGCGCGGCGTGTGTACGCCAAGTACGTACCACATACTGGACTCTGTACGCAAATAGCGTACAAAGTGCGTAGCGCGTGTATTCAGGTAAAAGTGTATCTAGAGGTATAGCTTTATGGTTTAAGATAATATCGACATTATCAATTGGGGGCATCGTCCTGTTTTTCCTCATACCCACAGCCTAGCAGGGTACAGCAGACTTTATCTATCAGCAAAGGGTGGACAGGTATCCACGTAAGCCTTCTCCTGGTTGGTGGATACTCTGGTAAACTCTTTCTCAAGTGCTGATAAGATAAGCGTCTGCTTTGCATGGTTTGTAGGGATGCTGGTGGGATCCGTAAGGTAAGAACGCAAAGCTATTTTTAAAGTCTGTGAATTTCTGTTTGGCGCCAAATGCGCACACATCACACGCATACACCTGTATTTTGTACTTTGCATATCTGCTCGCATTATTGCCATAAGTATTGATTATTAGATTCATTTTGACCTGTACTGAAAAATTTGTTGCTATTTAGTTTAAATATAGAGTTAATATTTAAGGAAGTAAGTGTAAGACGCACATGCAGCCTGGCCTAGTTGTAAAGGTTTATACAGAAGAAACTGTGTGCTGTGTTAAGTGAGCGATTATAGTTAACATCGCTTACATTTATAGAAGTGTGGGATTTGTACTATTGCGGACGTACGGTCTTTTGTACACATGTCTCGGACAAAGGACGGGACTGCGTACGCAACGTAAAGACGTACGCATGATCGCGTGTTTACGCAACGTGCGTAAAGATTTGGACGCTAAGTACAAATTACGCAATAGCATTGCTTAGTTTAGGCGCGAAACGGTAGCCATGCGGTAATAGCACAAATTGATCAGTGTCCAAGAGTTAGTTTAAATAAAACCTTTTTTACTGCATTACCTCTGGTACTAAGGCTGTTCACCTGAATGAAAGTTAATTTTCTGTACAGAAAAACCAAAAAGTGTATTTGAGTGAACGAACGTGAGTGTGCAAATAATAAAGGTTTTGTGGACCCAGGGAATTCGGGATCCCGTAGGAGACCACACCAGGTGAGTGGACACTTGGTGGCGTGAGACTGGCTTGCTCACGTTAACATTGATTAAGGTACAAAGGAGCAAGGTAGCAGATACCGCAGACCAGAAGGTCAGCGAAGGTTTAGAGTACCGCAGACCAAAAGGTCAGCAAGGTTTTGTTTAGGTGCCGCAACCACAAGGGGTTAGCGAAGAAACCCATATAGGCCATTTGATTGATACGCTCCGGCTGAGGTTTCGCAGCCTGAAAAACGATTCCATTGGTCGTACGGCAGATAAGTAACAGTTACTTATACGCTGTGCGATTGTACCGCACGTTCGTGAGTGCAATACTTAGCGCAACGTGATCCCCTTTTTACGAGCTTTGCATAAAATCGCGGGATCATTAGCTCTGGGTGTAGCATACGAAGCAAATCTCCAACGACCAATATTTACTGGGAAGGGTAAGTCACTCCCATATACTTCCAGTAAATATAGGTTACACAGGGGCCCTAGGTTGGGTACATACCGGCGCTGACGACAGTGTTTAGGTGTATTGGCCAACGTGGGCGTGAGTGGGTGAGAGCACTCGTTGAACTTTCACCGTTGCCTTATATTGAGTATTTTGTTTTTTTGTAGGAATTAGCTGAGAAGGCAATACCTGCAAAATATGGGGGCCAGTTGCTCAAGTAAGGGAAGTTCAACCAGGGTTCAGGTTGATGTTCCGCGGCCCAAGGGGTCAGCGAGGTACATAATGTGTGAAAAGTATGGATCACACACAGAGGTTTTATGCAATGAATGGGAACGTATGACTGTGGAAGATAGGGAACCATTCCCTAGGGTAGGCAGTTTTGTACCAGAGGTGTTGCAGAATTTAAGGTTTAGGATATGTCTGATAAAATCCCGAAAACAAAGGGTCAGACACACAAACTGTTTACATTTATGGCAGCAAGAGGGTGATATGCAGAGGGAACTAGCTCACGCAGCCGGTTCTAAACCTAGCAGGAAACTGATGGCAACCGCACCACCACCACCGTATATTACAGGGGAGAAAGTGACTACAGACAATGGCATACTGATATATGATAAGAGTAAAGTTGATAAATGTAATAATGCTAACCCGTGCAAGTTGTATCCCATTCTAAACTTCCCTCAGGACTGCGACCAAGAAGATGAGCCCAGCACGATATCGGCACTCTCTCTAGCAGCCACCATACAAGCCACCCAGGTGGGCACGGCCCAACCAATAAGAGTAGTGAAGGACCCTAGCGGAGGAGTAGGTGAGGTCGTGTCCACAGGTAAGTACGGTACAGTACATTATGCAGAGACAATTGCACCTCACATTGTAGAAGCAACTCAGAATGATGTAATTGAACTAAATCCTGTCAGGGTGATAGCAGTCCCCAATGGGAGGACTGACACTCAGGGAGTCACTCCCGTCAGGAACATTGCTATGCATTGTCCTTGGTCCCGGACAGAATTAAGGACAATTATGTCTGAATTTCCCGATCCCAGAAAGGATCTAGCCGCATGTCAGAGGTTTGTTAGAGAATTAGGTAACGCCACCGAACCCACAAACAAAGATTGGCAAACAGTGCTACGGGCAAGTTTGCCCTCCAATATTGACCCCGTGAAATTCATTACTGATTGTAAATTAGACGTAGAAGTACCTCTCACTGATGAATACACTCAGGAGAATGTACGACAGATCAATCTACAATTAGGAGTATATTTCCCTACTGTTGTCAAATGGAATAAAATCTTTTCCATTAGACAAAAAGAAGGTGAAACGGCGTCTGAATATTTCCATCGGACACTGCAGGAAATGGCTAGATACACTGGGGGCGAGGACATTAAGGAAAATGTACATCACAGGGAGGTAGCTGTGTCAGTATTAATGGACAGCTTAAAAAAACATTGAGAACAAGGGTACAAACCACTCAACCTAACTGGAGAGGTATCTCGGTGGCTGCATTAAGAGAGTCCGCTATCGAGCACGATCGGAACATCATTAAGCACAGGGAGTCACAGGGGGATAAGCTGATGACAGTAAGTATAAAAGCCCTGACAACGAAGCCACATCAGCCGAAACCCCAGACCCCTGATGGTAAGTCGTATGTAGTAAAATGTTATACATGCCAGAAGGAAGGACACTATGCACGGAATTGTATGGAATAAGGACACACATAAGGTATATCGACCCCCTAGACCAGAACACGAACCACATTATGATACACGTAATAGGGATCAGGGATCGCATAGGAGGAATTATGAGCCACATGCAGGGGAAACGAGGTACCCACCTAGGAGGGACTGGCAGACCTCTGGAAATTCTCAGCTACCCCCCTCACATATTGTAGCTACCAGCGCGCTGCGGGAAGGTCACCACATACAATAGGGGTTAGGCCACACCTGTAGTCTGCAGCCAGTGAAGTTGATTGCTAGCCTGGGTAGTGAACCTGAGGTCACAGTTGATGTAGCTGGTAGATCATTACCTTTTCTTGTAGATACAGGGGCGGCCAGGTCAGTGTTAAATTCAACTATAGGTATGAAAATCACGGGTAAAACAATTTCAGCAATGGGAGTAACAGGAATAGTGCAACACTACCCTTTAAGTAAACCAGCGGAGATTACGATAGGGCCTTTGCAGACCAAGCATTCCTTTTTGCTGGCTGCATCGGCTCCGACTAATCTACTTGGGAGAGATTTATTGTGTAAATGAGGTGTGTCATATATTGTACTCCTGAGGGTGTTTTCTTAGATATACCCGAGAATCATGTTCAGGAAGTGCAGGATATGTTAGACACCCCACAAAGGTTAATGTCACACTCTGCTGTTATAGACAAGTGTCCATCCAAGGTAGAGGAAATGATCTCCCAGATACCGGAATCCCTCTGGACCAAAGATGGACAAGACACTGGATTAATGGCAAATGTAGCTCCTGTAGTAGTGCAAGTAAAAGATGGTAGGATAGCTCCAAAAATCCCACAGTATCCTCTGAAGATATAGGTGGAATTAGGAGTGTACCCAGTCATAGAGCGCTTGCTACAACAGGGCATCCTAGTTAGGACGTCCAGCACTGCCAATAGTCCCATCTTCCCTGTGAAAAAGAGTGGGGGGAGGGGTTACAGGCTAGTGCAGGATCTAAGGGGGATAAACAAGATAGTTGAGAGCCAATTCCCCGTAGTGCCAAATCCAGCTGTCATTCTCAAGCAAATCCCCCCTACTGCAAAATTTTTCACTGTAATTGACCTCTGTTCTGCTTTCTTTTCGGTCCCTCTGCACCCTGACAGCCAATACTTGTTTGCATTCACATACAGAGGAGTACAGTACACCTGGACTCGCCTACCCAAAGGTTTCATTGACAGCCCAAGTATTTTCTCCCAGGCTTTGCATGACTGTTTACAAAACTTTCAACCTGAGAACGGGTCAGTATTAAAACAGTATGTAGATGACTTACTGCTGTGTTCTGATTCACTTGAAGCATCCTTGAAAGACACGAAACAGCTTCTGTTTCACCTTTCTAATACGGGACACAAGGTTTCAAAGGACAAGTTGCAGTTGTGCCAGACCAAGGTAAAATATTTGGGACATTGCTTGACACAAGGACTTAGACATCTCACCGCTGATAGAATACAGGCGATTCGCGACATGACTCTGCCACAAACCCAGCAACAGATCCGCACTTTCCTTGGAATGTGTGGGTACTGCCGAAACTGGATCCCAGGGTTCTCCATATTGGCTTTACCTTTGCAGGAAATGGTCTCCTAAAACAAACCAGATCGGATCTCTCACACAGATGAGTCCGAACTGGCATTTGAGAGACTTGAAAAGTGCTTATCACAGGCACCTGCATTAGGCATGCCAGATTATGGGAAACCTTTTGAATTGTACGGTACGGAAAGCGCTGGGTGCGCGGCAGGTGTCTTAACCCAGAGACATGGTGATGCCAGCAGGCCGGTAGCTTACTACAGTGCACAGTTGGACACTGTAGCGCGGTCTCTCCCCACATGCTTGCGAAGTGTTGCAGCGATAGCTTTGCTAGTGAGTAATAGCGAAGACGTAGTGTTAGGACACAACCTGACCATCCATACACCTCATGCAGTGTCAGCCTTACTGAACTCTGCCCAAACCAGACATGTCTCATCCACACGGTTTACAAGGTGGGAATTAGCACTAATGGCCCCTGTAAACATCACCATAAAGAGATGCAGCGCACTAAATCCTGCAACTTATTTACCAGGTGTGCCTGGACAGGCACAAACGGTGGAGGATGAGAATGATGGTGAAGGAGGATTTAGTACAGACTGACACACATGATTGTATGGAATATCTGAACCAAACTTTCACTGCAAGACCCGACATTAGTGACAACCCACTGGAAGGCGTATATTTTATCTTTTACACTGACGGTAGTTGCCACAGACAGACGGACTCGGGAGACCTGTGTACTGGATACGCAGTCGTAGATGACAGAGGTATCATAGAAGCTGAACCCCTGGGCCCACCGCACTCAGCACAAGTTGCTGAGCTGGTCGCCCTAACCAGAGCGTGTGAACTGGCCAAGGGTAAGTCAGCCAATATATATACAGATTCTAGGTATGCCTTTGGAGTAGTGCATGATTTCGAGGCCCTATGGTGCCTCAGAAATTTCATGACGGCAGCTGGCACACCGGTAGCGCATGCATCCCACATAAAAAGACTTCTAACAGCGATACAAGAACCAGACAGAGTGGCTGTTATCAAGTGCAAAGCCCACACTTACAGTCAAGACCCAGTGTCACTTGGTAACAGCCGGGCAGACGAAGCTGCTAAATCAGCAGCCAGCACCCCCATACAAACAGATATCACATCACTGATGGTATTCAACACCGTCAACACACAAAAATTAAGTGAAATGCAAAATTTGTGTTCTCCACAGGAAAAGGCAGTCTGGAAGTCAAAAGGATATGGCCAGGAGTCCTCAGGACTCTGGACAGATGGACAGGGTAAGCCAGTAGCCCCCAGAGCATATCTTCCAAGCTTAGCTGAGGCGGCACACGGTCTGACTCATCTGGGCAAAGAGGGTATGTGTAAGCTGGTGAGAGCCTACTGGTGTGCGCCAGGCTTCTCTTCTCATGCGGGTAAGAGAGCAATGACATGTCTTATCTGCTTGAGGAAGAATAATGGAAAGTCAATACCAACAGAACCATCCCATATCCCGCCGACAGACGGCCCTTTTCAGGTAATACAAATTGATTTCATACAGTTACCACCCTGCAGAAATTTAAAGTATGTGTTAGTCTGTATTGACGTGTTTTCAAATTGGGTAGAAGCGTTCCCCGCTGCCACAAATACTGCTACGTTCACTGCAAAGAAAATTGTGCAGGAATTTATGTGCAGGTACGGTATCCCTAGAATAATTGAAAGCGATAGGGGTACCCATTTTACAGGTGAAGTCTTTCAGGTTATGTGCAAACTGATGGGAATTAATAGTAAGCTGCATACTCCGTACCGCCCACAGGCGAGTGCGAAGGTGGAAAGAGTAAACAGCACTATTAAGAACAAGCTGAGCAAAGTGATGGCTGAAACTGGATTGTTGTGGCCAGAAGCACTGCCACTTGTATTGTACAGCATCAGAACCACTCCCAGGTCCCCACTCAACCTATCACCCTTTGAGATTCTTTTTGGTCGACAACCCCATGTAATGATTGACCCCCAGGATGATTTGAAATGCAATAACGAAGTGACTGTAAAATATTTGGTTAAGATGAGCAAGCAGTTGAGGAATCAAAACAGAAATCTAAAGCTGGTGATTCCTGACCTACCGAACAGTAATTGTCATGACATTGAACCTGGGGATTATGTAATGATTCGAAATTTTCTACGCTCAGGTTGCCTCATTGACAGGTGGGAAGGACCGTACCAAGTCTTACTAACCAGCACGACAGCATTAAAGGTTGCCGAGAGAGAGACTTGGGTCCACTCGCCCCACTGTAAGAAGTTCGCTGACCCAGAGAGAGCCCGTGACAAAGAGCAGAGTGTAGAGAACATCGTATCACTGGAGTGTCTGTTCCGGGAAGGCTGAGAGGCAGGACTGTTGTCACGGCACCTGAGCGCGGAGAACAATAAGATCAGAGGCGGTTGTCGTACCAGTTTTCTTTTTCCTTTTTATTATTTTCTCCATCTCCCATTTCCTCCCCCTTCTTGTTCCCTTTCTCTCCCCCTAACAAGATGGACTTACCCCAAGAGAATGCATTCCGGGTTTTCCTGTTAATCCTGTTGTTGACGAGAACAGTCTGTTTCGGTGAGAGTACCAGAGAGGTTGAGAAAGGATCTGGAATGGGTTCTGATGGCAAGGACGGATTTGTAGAATTCCAAGAGCAACACATCCATCGAGCAAAGGCGAGTATCAGAAAACGATCTGGTAGTCTAGAAACCAGGAGGCACTGTGAAGGGTTATTGGCTGAGGAAGATTGCATTTGTAGGAATTGTGAAAACATAGTTGAGGATGGGTGCATCCAGAGATGTCAGTCCAGCCTTAATATCAACATGGACCGTCATCCATTGAGTGATTACCACTCACTAGTGGGTAAGGTCTTAAACCAGACAGAATGCTGGGTGTGCTCACAAGTACCTCAAGGTCAGAGCAAGTCAGGATTAGTACCATACCCTTTAGCAATAGATGAGGTACTCGAATTACGGGGTGGGAGACCGGTGGACAAGAAATTTAATATTTCTAGGCCCCCTAGTTTGAAGCTCCACCAGTACCATGTGGATAGATCCTTAGTATGTTTCAACATTTCCAATTCCCGAAAGCCGGGAAATTGGGAGGTGACATGGAATAACCAAACCATGGCATTTTCGCACAGAGCTGATAGGACACCCGTAGATTCTGAACTTATACGCCAAATAGCCAACAGTGGAAGGTATTTTCGGTACAGGTATATTCAAGGAAGTAAGACCATGCGGGTTGGAGAAGTATCACCAGGGTACTGTGCGCATATCATACAGCCTGATACGTGTACTGAATAGATGAGAGAGATAGGGATAGGATTTTTCACTTGGAAAGTTTGCAATATGGTAATGTCATATTCTGTCCCATATGTTCTCCCCGATGATGCCTATTTCATATGCGGGAGGAAGGCGTATAAGTGGCTTGCCCCAAACTCAGAGGGACTGTGTTACATTGGAAGAGTGTTGCCAGAGGTTATGACCATAACCCATGATAAGATGAAAGACGTTCACCGCAGTGCTCAAGCTCCTTATACTCATACTCATTATGAACACATCGTTAAAAGACACCTTATAGATAGGACAGAGCACGTAGCCTCTGATTTGATCCACGAATCCACCAGGATTCAATTCCTTCTCGCATTAGATATCACCCGTACTGCCAGAGGAATTATAAATTATAGGTACATCCATGCGCTGGCGAACCTGATAGATAATATCACTGAGATGTATGATGACACCTTCAGGTATACAGGAAGGGAGTTGCAAGCTTACAAAACGGAACTGATCCAGCACAGGATGGTCCTCAATTATATCACAGCGGTGACAGGCGGGTACTGTGTCACTTTGGCAACTCAATATGGTGTAAAGTGCTGCTCGTATATTACAAACAGCACTGATGACCCAACTGAGATCATTGATCAAAAGATGGACGATATCTTGCAGTTGAAGTGGGAGTTCCGAAGGAGACACAACCTTACCCTGACTGCCGTGAGTAATGAACTGACCGGCTGGGTCTCATGGTTGAACCCACGCAATTGGTTCTCAGGTTTAGGAGAATGGGCTCAAAATGTTATTATGAATGTAGGAAAGTTTCTCCTTTGTATCCTGGGAGTCGTCATAATTATTGGCTTGATATTTAGATGTGTTCGAATTTTAACGCGGCGTAAGCGCAGTACAAAAGTGATGAGTTTAAGGAGCGGGGGCATTGCTACAGCAGCAGATTTAATTTATGACCCATCAATAGAGACCATGTTGTGATAAGACGTGATTCCACGTCTTTCACCCGTTTTTCCTGTGTTTCAGCAAAAATACACCCATCCGGAAGAGACTTCGATCAACACCTAAGAATGATTACGCAATTGTTATGTGAATGTATTGTACATATGTGTCTTATCTTCATCTCTACAACCTTCAGTTAGTGACACACATATATTAGCACTCACATATGTTCCCCCTCCATGTATCATCATCTAAATGTGCACCCCATTTGTTGGAACAAGAAGCCGAAAAGAGCTCGGTAGTGTTTGTTCGCCCACTTACAGACCCTTAATACGGGATGAGAAGGATTTAATGTATACTTTGCAATACCTCGAAGCTTATCTAGAACATATACGGCGCGATGATACATGCCCCCCAGA